>NW_028142740.1:0-33335 GCF_055691185.1 Crinia signifera | reverse complement strand
TAGAGGAGAGAAGAGGAAGGAAGAGGAAAAAAAAAATATATAAAAAGGGAAGAGAGGGAAAAAGTAAAATAGAAAGAGAACAATTGAAAATCCTAGGATAGTATCATGCATATGGCAGTTGTACATTGTCATGATTAAAAGATGTGCATAGTCGAGGGTGAATGGAGGTGCTGAGTCATCTTTATACTTGACACACTAATAGCCAGCTTTATTAGTTAATTCAGCCGTTATTAAGATTGTGTTGAACGTCAATAGCTGTGGCAAATCTAGAGGACGTCCATCTGCTCCACTTATTCAGGTATGAGGCGGGAGAGCCCCTAACTCTGTAGGTGAATCTCTCATGCCCGGAGACCTCATTCACCAAGGCTCTCCAATTATAGATATTTGGACACGTAACATCGAACCACTTCCTGGCGATAAGGACCTTAGCCAGACTTGTTAGACAGAGTACATATTTATATATTGCGGGCGATAAATTTTCTTCAAGGTCAAGGGCGAACATGCAGTATTTGGGATCAAAGGCTGGGATTGAGGGTTCAGTGATACCTATATCTGTCCAAACCGCTTCCCAGAATGCATAGATCTGTGGGCAGGACCAGAGCATGTGCCAGAAGTCAGCCGCAGGTGAGGTACATCTAGGGCACATGTCATCTGATCTAAGTCCAAACTGTCACACTCTATTTGTCCGATAAGGTAGCTGTATATAGCAGACACCTGGCCCTTTGTAGACAAGTTGTTAAGAAGGGTTTTAATTGGGGAGGTGGGGGGAGGGAGATTACTAAACTGGGCCTGAGCAGCATGTCTCAGCTGTAGGTATCGGAAGAAAAGCCTGTTTGACAGCTGGAATTCTTCAGACAGCTGTTGGAATGTTTTAATAGTTCCCTCCAGAAACAGCTGGGAAACAGATTTTAGACCCACCCCCATCCAAAAACCCTCAGACGAGAGTCTCCTAAATTCAGGGTAAGTTCTGTTATACCACAGAGGGGTCTCCACCTCCACACCACCCCAGCCGCACATCTTATGTGCTTGTCGCCACACCATTAGCGCCTGTCGAAAAAGAGGAGAAGTAGTAGGAGTGAAAGGACAGGAGAGAAGGAATTGAATTGGAGAAAGGCGGGACCCCACACACTCGGCATAGGCGCACTCAAAGGTAGACCCACATCGTCCCAGGATCCAGTCTGAGAGGTGCGCTAGTTGGGCTGCTATATAATATGCTTGGATATTTGGAAGACCCAGGCCTCCATCCACTCTTGATTTAGTTAGTGTTCTGAATGCAATTCTAGGTGGTCTATTCCCCCAAATAAAAGATGAGATTAGGCTATTTATACTCATAAAGGTATGCTTGGGTATATAAACCGGGGAATGTTGCAGCAAATATAGATACTTGGGGAGTATTGTCATTTTGGTGAGATTGACTCGTCCCATAACTATGAGGGGGAGTTTCCTCCATTGGTGAATACGCCCCTTAACTTCAGTAGTGACCGGGTCGATATTAAGCGATCTGAAGTCAGTCACCCTAGGGGTGACCCAGACCCCCAGATATTTGAATTTTAGGACCCACTGGAGGGGGGAGGAGGAAATCAGTTCATTTGGAATTATGCCTGAAATAGGAAGGATGCTAGATTTCCCCCAGTTTATCAGGAGGCCCGAGAACGCCCCAAATGTCTCTACAATTTCCAACATAGCCTGGAGGGAGGTTTCAGCGTCATTAAGAAAAAGGAGAGTATCGTCTGCATATAAGGCGACCACATCAGTCTGTCCCCCCAGGGGGATACCTTTAATCAGTGGGGATGTACGGAGCAAGATAGCCAATGGTTCTATAGCTAAGAGGGTGGGGGATAGAGGGCATCCCTGTCTAGTCCCTCTGTGAAGTGTAAATGCCGATGTCACGAACCCATTGACCAACATACGGGCCTTCGGGGAGGAATAGAGGAGACGGACCCAATTAATAAAAACAGGACCAAAAGCGAAACGCTGCAGGACCTCCCATAGGTAACCCCATTCAACGGAGTCGAAGGCTTTGGCCGCATCAAGTGACACTACCACCGCCCCCTCCCCGCAGTTCGTACCCCCCTGCAAATGACAAAAGAGCCGCCTAAGATTTCGGGTTGTGGACCGCCCTGGCATAAAGCCCGATTGGTCTTCGTGTATCACCGTGGTGATCACTGCGTTGAGTCTAATTGCTAGAATTTTTGCTAGTATCTTCACGTCTGTTTGGAGGAGTGAGATAGGGCGATAGGAATCTGGGAGGGTAGGGTCTTTTCCAGGTTTTGGGATCACCACTATTATTGCCTCTGACATAGATGGGGGGAGACCGCCACACCGTGTAAGATCGTTATATAACTGGAGGAGATAAGGGATGAAGTATTCCTTGTGTTTTTTGTACACCTCTATCGGGATGCCATCGCTACCGGGGGATTTTTTGTTTGGGAAAGAGGCAATAGCTGCCTCAACCTCCGAGGCTGTAATATCCGCTTCTGAGAGGTCAATAGAGTTCTGGGAGAGGGTGGGGATTGGGATCTGTGAGAGGTATTGGGTTAGTTGGATCGGGGTGTATGTCGCCCGAGACAAGTACAGCGAGGAATAGAATGACAAGAAGGTCTGAGCGATGTCAGGGGTGGTGAAGTATTCCATACCCCGAGGGTCGCAGATTTTTTGAACAGAGTTCATTGTCCTGTCATCTCGGGCTAGATATGCCAAGTAGGTGCCACTTACATCCGACTGGGAGTATCTAGCATGCGAGGAGAAGAGGAGGCTACGCTTGGACTTATCTAGTAGATAGTCAGTCCAAGCCTTACGTGCCCCATCCCACCTTTCCCTATCCCCAAGTAATCCTGACTCTAAATATGTGGCCTCACTCTGGGAGCATATTTTCTCCAGCTTCACTTCCTCCGCCCTACTAGCTTTTTTAATGGCTGCTATATTTTTTATAAGGGATCCCCGCATAACGGCTTTAAACGTGTCGTGTCGTATACCAGAGTCTGTACAGGAGACATTATTCTCCTGGAAATCTCTCCACTCCCCAACCAATCTCTCATCATCCACCATGAGGGTAAGCCAGAAGGGATTCAGTCTCCAAGTAGCAGCACCCTTTGGTGGCATAAGATCAAGAGTAATCACTATAGGAGAGTGGTCTGATATCCCTCTTTGTAGGTATTCAATTGCCATCGTTTTATGTATAAGGTCTGGAGAGACAAGTGCCAGGTCTATTCTGGAGAATGCCTGATGTCCCGCTGAGTAGCAGGAGAATTGTGTTTGCTTTGGGTGTCTATATCTCCAAGCATCGACCAGATTGAGTTTTGCAAACGGGGTAGGGGAAGGGGCAGAGGGGAGTGCAGGGCGCTCCGAGCCTGATAGTTTGTCCAAGTGTTTATCTAAAATATTATTGAAGTCCCCTATACAGACAATTGGAGCTGATGGGAAAGAGGCCAAAAACGTTACCGCCTTCCTGAGCACCTCATTACTATAGGGGGGGGGGATATATACAGCAAGTATGTTCATAAGGGTATGGTTTATGTGTGCCCTAAGGAAAATATATCTACCATATTGGTCTATTTGGTGGTGAGTGAGGTGAAAATTAATGGTTTTCTTGACCAAAATAGATACGCCTCTAGCATTGGGCGAAAAAGTGGAGTGGAACATGTGGCCCACCCAGGGTTTTTTAAGGGACATGGATCTAGTTCCTACCAAGTGGGTTTCCGATAGGCACACTATGTCTGCCCCGTGTTTTTTAATCTCTGAGAGGACCAGGGAACGCTTGATGCGGTCATTAAGTCCACGGACGTTCCAGCCGAGTATGCGGAGCCCCGATAAAGGTTGAGACTGAGACATTTGTAGTGTAGAGCAGATGTAATAAAAGGATGAAGAAAGACATAGATGTTAGCTAGAAAAGAAGATGAGTTTTTTCGGGCCATAAGGATATGGAAGAGGGAATACACCCATAGTCTAAGTCCCTTTGCTTTAAATGTCGTTAATGCTAGTGTATCTTTTGTGAGAATCGTCAACACCCGACGTCTATACCTGCACATATATTCATTTTTGCAAGCACATCTTAGTAGAATTGTATAGATTGCCATTTTACATTTTAAAATAAATAATGGGGAAAAGAAAAAGGGAAGGAGAAAGAGTACAGGGAGAAAAAACAACCCCAACATCCCAGCCCACCCGGTATACCTATCGAACATTAGATATACTTTGGATCCCTAGTAACCTAAACAGATAACCTAACTAACAGATAACTATAAAAAGAGAGAAGACGAGAGAAGAAAAAAACCCTCGGGGTATAGAGACCAGCGGTCACCTATCTGTTAACTATTTCCTAGCATTAAGCTCCATTTGGGAACACATTTCCTGTATGAGGATTAGATTTAGAAAAAAAAAAAAGATTAGATAGCCTGAGTTGCTTGCATAAAACACAATTAAGCATTGATATGACAGAAGTCCACCTCTTAGAGAAAACAGAACATTTATGCTCACATGTGGAAGGTCAGTCAGAGCGTTATGGCCTACGATCAAGCCAGTGTTCAGCCTCTTGTGGAGTGTTAAAGAAGTGAGAGTCTCCATCCAATACTACCCGCAGACGCGCCGGGAAGAGCATGGAGTATTGGATCTGGCGGTCTCGGAGTTTTCTCTTGACCTGGAGAAACTGGGCTCTTGTCTTCTGGATGTCCGCGGCGAAATCTGGATACGCTGCCACAACTTGGTTGTCAAACTTTAGGGGACCCTGTACACGGGCAAGACGGAGGACGGCATCTCTGTCCCTGTAGTGCAAGAAGCGGGCGATGAATGTACGTGGGGGTGCACCCGGAGGTGGGGCCCTAGCAGGAAGACGATGGGCCCTTTCAACCGCGAAGTGTTGACTAAAGTCTCCATCTGGAAACAGGTCCCGGAGCCACCTCTCGAGGAACTTCTCAGGGGCAGAACCCTCCGCTCTCTCGGGGAGGCCCACAAAGCGTACATTGTTGCGACGCAGCCGCCCCTCCATATCCGAGAGCTTAGACTTGACAGCTGACATCTGTGTGGTTAAGTCAGCGACCGCAGTCTTAAGGGGGTTGGTTGTATCTTCCAGGTCAGATATGTGATGTTCCGCTTCTCCCACTCTCTCTCTTATTTTTTGCATATCATGACGAATGAGGGAAATGTCTGACTGCACCTGGCCAATCTTATCGGTGACTCTCTGTTCAGACGCCGATATGGCCAGTATCTGTTGCGTGGATTGGGCAGGATTCTCAGGAGGCGGTGGTTCATCTTCTGCCTGTGAAGGTGGAGGGGGGTTAGGGGTCTGGGGGGGCTGAGCTGAGGATGAGGCTTGGGAAGGGCGGGCATATTTTTCCAGTTTAGCCGCAGCTGTTGCAGCAGTAGATTTCCCCATTGCTGCTGGGATGTCTGGAGCGTGGAATGTAATTTCTTAGAAGACCAGCAGGGGGAGCAAGCTGTGTAGACAATTGGGAGTACCCCGTGCCTCCAAAATGGCTCCTCTTGAAAAAAGAGAAATAATGGGGAGGGTGAAAAAAAAAGCCAGGAGTATCAGGCCCAGTCTCAGGTGTATAGGGCTTAGGACCTGGAGTGTATACAGGGCTCCCAGACAGATAAAAGTGTCCAAGGCAGAGGTTTAGGAGAGGTGTTGGTTCTGGAGGTTAGGGTAGGGCATTGGGTATGTTTCAGCCAGAGGAAGGGATCTGGGGTGAGGGATAGGGGGAGGATGCCGCCTCTGTGTCCTACCCCGCTTCCTCCCGTATCGTCTCTAAGCTGTCCAGTGGCACTGGCAGGCTCACCTGTCTCTCCGCCGATTCTCCTTAGGGAGCCGCCACCTCCCGCGGGGTGTTGAAATGGAGGGCGGCTAGCTCCCACGTCCAGCCGGCCGCTCCAGGCTGTGTACGCCGAGCGGGGGGACGGAGCTGCGGACGCACGTCACACCCGCTCTCCGGGTTCTGTGCAGAGCAGTCAGGCGGGGAGATGGGGCGAGTCTCACCCTGCCGCTGTTGTTTGTGGACGTCGGGAGGGGAAGAGGGTCCCGTCGCAGGCACTGAGTGTGTCAGGATGCAAGATGGCGGGTCGTGCCTCGCGGTGAGTGTCCGAGGCTGCACTGAGATCAGGTGCAGGAGTTCTTTTGGAGCCTTCAAGCTGGCACAAACGAAGTCTCTATGCAGCGGTGGGGCTCTGTGCTTGGTTTGGGGCAACCCAGGCGTGTATAGGGTGCAGGAATAAGGATTTTTAAGAGGATTATTAGGGAGCTCACGGAGTCAGCGTCTACTCACATGCCCGGCCAAGCCACGCCCCCTATCAACCACCAGATTTATATAAAGAGCAAAAAAGTCCCAATAACATTTCAAACAAAGACCAGGCAGTAATCAGGGCTACGAGCACCAAACATAGAAAGGCATAGATGCCTATTGTGCATAAGGATCAGAGTAGCTAAAATAAATGATAGCACACACACAGGATGCCAGTACTAAAAGACAACGAGGGTACACCAGGCAGTTACCAAGTGAACAACTTGTAAAGTGCAGGGGAGCTTTAGGAGCACCGGTGAGTAGGTGTGGGGTGCCTATGGTCTCCCAGGCAGGATAATTTTTCAAATTTTCGGTGAAGTTCACTTACCCTGCGTCCACAGAAGCTCGGTCATGCCACGTCCCCTGCTGTCCTTTTTCTTAGTGAGACTTCTGACAGTCCTTGTTATCAATCATTTTTTTAAATTCTGGGTCATATGCGGTTGTCGCTACTCGCAGTAATTCTCTTACATGTGTATCTGTTAGAACAGATCTATGCTTTGATTTAACTTGTTTTAGTGTAGAAAAAAAAGACTCACAAAGGTAAGTAGAACCAAACATTGATAAAAGTCTGAGTGCTGCACATTTGACATTGGGGTATTTCTCCATTGGTACAGTTCTCCAGAACTCAATTGTTCCATCTTTCAGGACAGATTTAAGTCGGTCATCCTCATAAAATTCAAGCATCTCAATCTGTGTACTTGCTTCATCTGTGACTAAAGGGGCTTTCAAAGTGTTGGCATCCGTATTGAAAGGGTCAACTAGGAATCTAATCTGAGGTTTTTTCAGCTGTAGATCATGGAATCTTTCCAGAAAGCTGTCTTTAAGTTCTTCAGTCAATATTGCATACCGTGCTGTGCTACTTTTTAAGATATCAGGTACTTGTTCACTTTCCTTTAACAGTAAAGGAAAATGTGTTAGATCTCCCTTTTGAAGTTGAGTATTGAACAAATTGAGTGTGCTGATAAAAGAAAATATACTTTGCACCATGTCAGGCAGTATCTTGAATTTCCCTTGAAGATCCAGGTTGAGTCTGTCGAGATGCCGCAGCATGTCCACAAGAAATGCCAGGTCTAAAACCCATTGTGGATCTGACAGCTCAGGGTATTCCTTTCCTTTTGCTTCCATAAAAATCTTCACAGGGTTCAAAAGTTCCAAAAAACGAGATAAGACTTTACCTTTTGAAAGCCACCTTACGGTACAGTAAAGTGGCAGGTCGCCTGGAAGACCTTGGTCAAGCTCAGCAATGAGATTCCTAAATTGTCTGTGATTGAGAGCATGTGTGCGAATAAAATTGACTATTTTTAGGACAGGATCCATTACGTGATCCAAATGTAACTTTTTAGATACCAGTTGCTCCCGATGGATGATGCAGTGAAACGTCCAGAAGTCAGGGAACTGTTTGTCAGCCCGGCACAGTCCCACAAGGCCATTCACAGATCCAACCATGGATGGTGCCCCATCAGTTGCCATTGCTGTAAGCTTTGATATAGGCAACTTTGATTTTGCCATAACATCCATCAGTGTTTCTTTCACATCAATGCCCCGGGTTCGGTCTTTTAAAGGCATTATATCAAGGAGTTCTTCCTTGATTACACAATCCTTTGAAACAGTCCGTACAAATATTGCCAATTGAGATTTGTCCTGGACATCACAAGACTCGTCTAGTGCAATGCTGAGGTATTCACATTTTTGAAGATCAGAAGTTAATTGAGATTCAACAGAAACATTTATGTCTGATATTCTATGCTCAACTGTATGTCGTGAGAGTTGTAGGTCTGAAACCATTTTTTTCAGAGCTATATTTTCTGGGCACAGGATGGACACTACATCTGTGAGACATTTTTTAACAAATTCACCTTCATTATAAGGTTTTTTTGCACGGGCAATATTCCAAGCAACTTTATAAGAGGCATGTGTAACTGTCTCAGAATGTTTGGAAAATTTCTGGAACACTTGTGTTTGTTTTGCAATTTGACCCTTCAAAGTTTTTACCTTGTGAGATCGTAGTTCAGTACCTATAGGGAATTCCTCGTCCATTTTAGCATGATGTGTGCTAAAATGACGTTGAAGATTTGAACACTTGAAGTGTGTTAGTGCAGTCTGGCATATCAGACAGAGGGGTTTGCCTTTGTGATCTATGAAAAAATACAAGTTTTCCCATTCCGTTAAGAATGTTCTGTGTTCATCCTCGTATTTACGTTTATTTTGGGTTTTCTTTTCCATGTTTAAAGATGCTTGGAATATTCTGCAATTTCATAGAAAATAAAATACATTCATACGCTATCAAAAATGTTTAAATTAGGTCTGCAGACTATTATCAATCTATCATGTATATGGCACAAGTTCACTATTGCACACAAAAAACAATCCACATAAAAGCACAGCAGCCTACCAAAGAATCTTAGCATGTATAAAGCTGTACATCAGGTTTGAGAGGCAGGTAACCTGGTGGGGTATAAGGGCCAAATGCCAGTAAGGGCACTGTGCCGCAATGGCAGGCCCTTACAGTAACCTGGGTAAATGTCCTTTATGCCTTGGGCTACACAGCGACAACAAGCAACGGTGGCTACACCATTGACATCACTAGCTTTTCTTAATTTGTTTATAGTCAACATTGCTAAGCTATACTGTCACATAGTTCATTTTCACAGAGCAAAATGCATACTATGATAACAATTTCAAAATGCAATTAATAAAAAATAGGCTGTAGGTCAGAAATGGTGACCGTATACATTACAAAGAGAGAGAGAGAGAGTTTTTACATGTCGACGATTTTTCTGCAAACATGAAATCTGTTTTACATTCTGTTTAAAATTAGTGCCCCTTATCCTTATTACTTAAATACCAAGAAACGAAACAGCTCCTAGACACCCACCTACTGGAACAGGCCAAAAAAGACGTACTCTACACAAAACAAAAATTCTTTAGGTGGGGTAATAAAACAGGCAAACTGCTGGCCAACATGTCCAGACCTAAACATAAACGCACATATGTCACGGCAATACGCAACCCACAGTCCGGACAACTATCTACCAACACCCCTGACATACTCGCAGAATTTGAAAGATACTTCATAACATTGTATAGAGACCACACAACAGACACAGCAAACCAAGCAGATTTATTTCACCAATTACACCTCCCAAAGCTAACCCCATCACAAAGCGACATACTAACAGAACCTATACACCTAGAGGAGGTTTTAAAGGCAATCACTTCTTCTCATCTGGGAAAATCCCCTGGCCCAGACGGCCTATCAAATGAATACTTTAAACTCCTTCAACACCAACTAGCCCCGGCACTCACGGACCTGTTTAACAACCTCCTCACACACCATACCCTTTTCCCACATCTAACAAACACGACCACCATATTGTTACCCAAACCACAAAAAGATCCTCAATTAGTAGAGTCCTACAGGCCCATTAGTCTAATAAACACAGACATAAAATTACTAGCCAAAATCATAGCGGATAGGATGCAAACGGTACTCCCTGATCTTCTCACGCCAACACAACTAGGATTTATCCGTGGAAGACACTCAGTGAAAGGCATAAGAACAGCCATAGCAGCGGTAGCATCATCTTCCCTAACCAACACTCATACCAATATTCTACTAAGCCTCGACACCATAAAAGCTTTTGACACAGTGCTATGGCCCCACCTTTTCCAAACTTTAGAACACAGAGGCTTCAACACAACACTGATAGACTTTATTAAGTATCTATATAAATCCCCCACAACTAGAATCATGGTAAACGGTACCCTTGGCGACCCAATAGAGATGCAGAGGGGCACCCGCCAGGGTTGCCCTTTATCGCCCCTGTTATTCAATTTAGCTCTGGACCCATTTCTACGCCTCCTAGAAGCCGACACCATCTTCAAGGGCATAGCAATCGGATCCAGGGTTGTGAAGCTCACCGCATTTGCGGATGACATCCTACTATATATTTCCAACCCGACGGAGTCTCTCCATCACATTATACATCTATTCAATCACTTCAAAGAAATATCGGGCTTCGCAATCAACATGCAAAAATCCAAGGCACTTTCCCTGGCATCGCACCCTCTACCCACTGACTTCACTAAAAGTGTACCATTTGCTTGGGCCACTAATTCATTTACTTATTTAGGCACACAAATCCCCAGACATCTAGGACAACTCTATAAATTAAACTACGCCCCCATATTCCAACAGATCTACGAAGAGCTAAAAAACTGGAAAAACCTACCCATCTCCTACATCGGGAGAATAAACCTAATCAAAATGGTAACTTTCCCACGAATAATGTACCTCCTGCAGGGATTGCCCTTGTATATCTCCCCAAAAGACATTAAAATCTTCAATAAAAACGTCAGAGAGTTTATATGGAACAGTGGCAGACCCAAAATAGGCCTAATAAAGCTACAACAGCCCAAATGGAATGGTGGCTTGGGCCTACCGGATATTAGGCAATACAATAAAGCCACAATGTTCCGCTACCTTTCAGACTGGTTAGCAGGGACAGAACATTATACGTGCACTTCCCTGGAAAGAAAGATGGTACCGGGAAAATGCCTGCTGTCATTCCTACACCTCCATGACCAGGAGGTCCCCAAACAGTCACAAGAAAACCCCCTGATATGGAGTACAAAAAAAACATGGCACTGGATCAGAAGCCAAGCAGGCCTAAATTCCCACAAATCAATACATCTTCCATTCATAAATAATACAGATTTCCAGGAAGGGGCAGCCACATACCCATTCAATATATGGAGGGTGGGGGGAGTCACAGGCATTGGATCATTGATCGACAGAACAGCGCGTAGACCTTTAACCTTTTCAGAGGCGACAGAAAAATTCCCATGCCTAACGGGACACCCTCTGGCCTTCCTACAAGCCCAACATTATACTTCCACGGTAGTTCGTAACTTCTCAGACAAAGACTGGAACAACACCATAGATACACTCCTACTACAACCACCCCTAGAGAAAAAAGCCATATCCTGTTATTATCAACACTTCCAAATCATTCTAGACTATACAACCAGCAAACAAGGCATAGCCCAATGGACACAAAAATTCCCACAATACGACACAGATGACCTAATGAAATTCCTCCTAAAATCCTGCAAAACATTACCCTCAGCTTCGTATGTCGAGATGTTCCTTAACATATATCACAGAGCCTACCTGTCACCCCACCGGAGCCACTTAATGGGCAGAACAAATTCGAGCGCTTGCTATAGATGTGGGGAACTTGAGGCAGACCTTTACCACTGCTTCTGGTCATGCCCAATGGTCAGAAGCTTTTGGCTCCAAGTAAAAAGATATGCAGAAACACACCTAGTAAACTACGTCCCATTCGTAGACGACTGGGCAGTGTTAGGCGTAATCCCCTCAGACCTAAGAGTAACAAAAGGCTGCAGAGACCTATTGCTGGCCATTAGTGCAGCCGCAAGGAAAACCATACTACAGGAATGGACTTCAACGTCCTCCCCAACCTTCCCCTTATTTAAACATAAACTTTTCCATCTTTTTAGAATGGATTGGGTCGAGACCACTTTAAATAAAGAATCCAAGGTCAAAAAATTCTTCTCAATGTGGGAAAGCTACATAGCAACACTATCCCTAGAAGTGAGGCAACAAATTCACAAGAGTCTAAAGGACACATCCTGGTACCTGTTACGTACAATAGCCGAGGATCACCCTGTGACTGTGACATAGCTCCCCCACTTTGACATTTTTTCTTCTTTATTTAATTTTTATTTTATCCACTACTCACACTATTTTCCCTTTCGGGGGTCGGCGAGGGCGGGGGGGGGGGGAGGCGAGAGAGAGAGGAGCACACCTTTTTGATTTTACAGGTCCGCATCCGGACTTCTTCCGATTTTTGAATTTTTTTTTTTTTTTTTTAAATTCTTTTTATTGCGTAATGCATTGCAACATTTACATATCTAGACATTGCAGTAATTACAAATTAGTCATACAGTATTACAAGTAAATTTCAAACAATTACATTGCTTTGTTATTTAACAATATCCAAAATCTGAAAATTCGAGAATTCAAGAATGTCCTCTGCACATCTCTCCAATAAAAGGCAATATATGAGTAACCATGAAACGTCTCTTGAGAATTTTTGGTAGTTATTTCTTTGTATGTTTCTGTGTGTGAAGGTTCCCTCCACCTAAATCCCTCATCATCGGACAACAATAGCAAGACCCTTTTTATTTTGTACAAGGTTTATACCCGAGATTCCCGCCCCTACTCAACTGCTATTGGTGGATCTCCCAGCAGCCTCCTCGTCTCATACCACTCCGTGCATTGCAAGGTGTTTTGAATCCTCCTTTGAAAGTCTGCTGGTAGGGTCACAATATCCGATTTTTGAATTTTTATTTTATTTTTAATTTTTCTTATGTTATTTTTATTTCAACATCTTGTACTTATAATTACTTCATAATATTGTTAATATTAAAGAATTACCAAAACATCACTATGTAGGAAGGAGGAAAAAAAGAAAAACTCTGACTGTTATGCTATGTCTAAGTGTAAAATCTGAACAGAAATAACTATTCATACACCCCGATTGTGACGGAAAAAGGAAAACTGAATAATGTGAAATTAACGGTCAAAATTGTGATGTCAAATTTCTTTTTATTGAATTGTTATTCAATTGTTACAACAAAACATTTCATAATGTACATGAAAGTGTTTAATAAAAATATTTTTCAAAAAATTAGTGCCCCTTACACATTATGCCACATGGATTGAGCCAAAATTCTCCGCATACCACATTGAATGAGACAAAATTCACATCATGCTACACATAGCATGAGCCAAAATTCAAATTAATCACCACAGAATTAGCCAAAATTGTTCACATTACGCCAAATAGTATGTGACAAAATTCATACTATGCCACACGATATGAGACAAATTTCACACTATGCCACACGGTATGAGAAAAAATTCACATTATGATACCAGGGATGAATTCACATTGTACCACACAGAATACCCAAAATTTCCACGGAATTAGCCAAAATTCAGAGAGAGAGAGAGAGAGAATAAGAATAGAAAGGCAGCAGGTTAAGATTTGCATACCTTAGGCTGGGTTCAGGTGCAATTCTCAGCAGTAGCAGCTGGGCGTAGGTGGCTGTGGTCAGCTGCTGGGCGAAGGTGGCTGTGGTCAGCAGCTGGGAGGAGGAGTCTGTGACTGGTAGTGGTGGTGCAGAAGACACTGTGGGAGAGAGATAGTGACAGCAGGGATAAGTAGAAGGACAGCAGTGATATACAGTGGGAGAAAGAAAGGCAGCAGGTTAAGAATGGCATACCTTAGGCTGGGTTCAGGTGCAATTCACAGGAGGCTGTGGTCAGCAGTAGCGGCTGGGCGTAGGTGGCTGTGTTCAGGAGCTGGGCATAGGTGGCTGTGTTCAACAGCTGGGCGAAGGTGGCTGTGGTCAGCTGCTGGGCGAAGGTGGCTGTGGTCAGCAGCTGGGAAGAGGAGTCTGTGACTGGTAGTGGTGGTGCAGAAGACACTGTGGGAGAGAGATAGTGACAGCAGGGATAAGTAGAAGGACAGCAGTGATATACAGTGGGAGAAAGAAAGGCAGCAGGTTAAGAATGGCATACCTTAGGCTGGGTTCAGGTGCAATTCACAGGAGGCTGTGGTCAGCAGTAGCGGCTGGGCGTAGGTGGCTGTGTTCAGGAGCTGGGCGTAGGTGGCTGTGTTCAACAGCTGGGCGAAGGTGGCTGTGGTCAGCTGCTGGGCGAAGGTGGCTGTGGTCAGCAGCTGGGAAGAGGAGTCTGTGACTGGTAGTGGTGGTGCAGAAGACACTGTGGGAGAGAGATAGTGACAGCAGGGATAAGTAGAAGGACAGCAGTGATATACAGTGGGAGAAAGAAAGGCAGCAGGTTAAGAATTGCATACCTTAGGCTGGGTTCAGGTGCAATTCACAGGAGGCTGTGGTCAGCAGTAGCGGCTGGGCGCAGGTGGCTGTGTTCAGGAGCTGGGCGTAGGTGGCTGTGTTCAACAGCTGGGCGAAGGTGGCTGTGGTCAGCTGCTGGGCGAAGGTGGCTGTGGTCAGCAGCTGGGAAGAGGAGTCTGTGACTGGTAGTGGTGGTGCAGAAGACACTGTGGGAGAGAGATAGTGACAGCAGGGATAAGTAGAAGGACAGCAGTGATATACAGTGGGAGAAAGAAAGGCAGCAGGTTAAGAATTGCATACCTTAGGCTGGGTTCAGGTGCAATTCACAGGAGGCTGTGGTCAGCAGTAGCGGCTGGGCGTAGGTGGCTGTGTTCAGGAGCTGGGCGTAGGTGGCTGTGTTCAACAGCTGGGCGAAGGTGGCTGTGGTCAGCTGCTGAGTGAAGTTGGCTGTGGTCAGCAGCTGGGCATAGGTGGCTGTGATAACAGGACACCACAGGCTTCTCCCCCTGTATAATAAAAAGACACAGCTGGCTGCTCCCCTTGTATACTAACAGGACACCACATTCTGCTCCTGCTGTTTAAAAAAGGACACACAGGCTGCTCCCCCTGTATGATAACAGGACACCACAGGCTGCTCCCCCTGTATGATAAAAAGACACCGCAGGTTGCCCCCATGTATAATAACAGGACACCACAGGCTTCTCCCCCTGTATAATAAAAAGACACCGCTGGCTGCTCCCCTTGTATACTAACAGGACACCACATGCTGCTCCTGCTGTTTAAAAAAAGACACACAGGCTGCTCCCCCGGTATGATAACAGGACACTGCAGGCTGCCACCATGTATGATAACAGGACACCACAGGCTTCTCCCCCTGTATAATAAAAAGACACCGCTGGCTGCTCCCCTTGTATACTAACAGGACACCACATGCTGCTCCTGCTGTTTAAAAAAGGACACACAGGCTGCTCCCCCGGTATGATAACAGGACACTGCAGGCTGCCACCATGTATGATAACAGGACACCACAGGCTTCTCCCCCTGTATAATAAAAAGACACCGCTGGCTGCTCCCCTTGTATACTAACAGGACACCACATTCTGCTCCTGCTGTTTAAAAAAGGACACACAGGCTGCTCCCCCTGTATGATAACAGGACACCGCAGGCTGCTCTCCCTGTATGATAAAAAGACACCGCAGGCTGCCCCCATGTATAATAAATAACAGGACACCACAGGCTTCTCCCCCTGTATAATAAAAAGACACCGCTGGCTGCTCCCCTTGTATACTAACAGGACACCACATGCTGCTCCTGCTGTTTAAAAAAGCACACACAGGCTGCTCCTCCTGTATGATAACAGGACACCACAGACTGCTCCCCCTGTATGATAAAAAGACACCGCAGGCTGCCCCCATGTATAATAAATAACAGGACACCACAGGCTTCTCCTCCTGTATAATAAAAAGACACCGCTGGCTGCTCCCCTTGTATACTAACAGGACACCACATGCTGCTCCTGCTGTTTAAAAAAGCACACACAGGCTGCTCCTCCTGTATGATAACAGGACACCGCAGACTGCTCTCCCCCTGTATAATAACAGGGTATCACAGGCTAGCCCGTATATATATATATATATATATATATATATATATACATACCCCACCCTCCCCTACATGCATTATATTATTTTTTAGTTCGTACATACACAGTCCTGAAGGATGGAGGATGGGAGGAGGCTGGTGGGAGCAAACGGCAGGAGCACGGCGTGGCGGTAGAACAATGAAGAGGACTGCGCAGTAGGAAATAGCCGCGCACACTGTTCCTATTGTGACTGCGCATGCGTGTCACACGGCGCCCGCGGCTCGTCGTCAAGCGTGAAAGCCCGGCGCCGCAGAGCCGCAGATCAAAGGGGGGGAGCCGCTGAAGGGGTGATAGCTCCCGAGCCGCACATGAGGCAGAGGAGAGCCGCATGCGGCTCGGGAGCCGCGGGTTGGCCACCGCTGTGATAGAGGATAGGGGATAGGTGATAGAGGATAGGGGATAGAGGATAGGGGATAGGTGATAGAGGATAGGTGATAGAGGATAGGTGATAGAGGATAGGGGATAGAGGATAGGTGATAGGGGATAGGTGATAGAGGATAGGTGATAGAGGATAGGGGATAGGTGATAGAGGATAGGTGATAGGGGATAGAGGATAGGGGATAGGTGATAGGGGATAGGTGATAGAGGATACGGGATAGAGGATAGGGGATAGGTGATAGGGGATAGGTGATAGGGGATAGGTGATAGAGGATAGGTAATAGAGGATAGGGGATAGAGGATAGGTGATAGGGGATAGGTGATAGAGGATAGGGGATAGAGGATAGGGGATAGATGATAGGGGATAGGTGATAGAGGATAGGGGATAGGTGATAGAGGATAGGTGATAGAGGATAGGGGATAGTTGATAGGTGATAGAGGATAGGGGATAGGTGATAGAGGATAGGGGATAGGTGATAGAGGATAGGGGATAGGGGATAGAGGATAGGTGATAGGTGATAGAGGATAGGGGATAGGTGATAGAGGATAGGGGATAGGGGATAGAGGATAGGTGATAGGTGATAGAGGATAGGGGATAGAGGATAGGTGATAGGTGATAGAGGATAGGGGATAGAGGATAGGTGATAGAGGATAGGGGATAGAGGATAGGGGATAGGTGATAGAGGATAGGGGATAGAGGATAGGTGATAGAGGATAGAGGATAGGGGATAGGTGATAGAGGATAGGTGATAGGTGATAGAGGATAGGGGATAGAGGATAGGTGATAGAGGATAGAGGATAGGGGATAGAGGATAGGTGATAGGGGATAGGGGATAGAGGATAGGGGATAGAGGATAGGGGATAGGTGATAGAGGATAGGGGATAGGTGATAGAGGATAGGGGATAGGTGATAGAGGATAGGTGATAGGGGATAGGTGATAGAGGATAGGGGATAGGTGATAGAGGATAGGTGATAGGGGATAGGTGATAGGGGATAGGTGATAGAGGATAGGTGATAGGGGATAGGTGATAGAGGATAGGGGATAGAGGATAGGTGATAGGGGATAGGGGATAGGTGATAAAGGATAGGGGATAGGTGATATAGGATAGGTGATAGAGGATAGGGGATAGGTGATAGAGGATAGGTGATAGGGGATAGGTGATAGAGGATAAGGGATAGAATATAGGGGATAGAGGATAGGTGATAGAGGATAGGTGATAGAGGATAGAGGATAGGGGAGAGGTGATAGAGGATAGGGGATAGAGGATAGGTGATAGGGATAGGGGATAGGTGATAGCGGATAGGGGATAGGTGATAGAGGATAGGGGATAGGGGAGGGGATAGGGGATAGGTGATAGAGGATAGGGGATAGGTGATAGGTGATAGGGGATAGGTGATAGGGGATAGAGGATAGGTGATAGGTGATAGGTGATAGAGGATAGAGGATAGGTGATAGGGGATAGAGGATAGGGGATAGGTGATAGAGGATAGGTGATAGAGGATAGGTGATAGGGGATAGGTGATAGAGGATAGGGGATAGGTGATAGAGGATAGGTGATAGAGGATAGGTGTGTTAATGGCGATTAAATATGACCAAAGAAACAATAAGTGAAAAGCGCAGATTACGTATTGTGTCCGTAACCTACGTACCCTTTATTCCTTTATTCCAGCGTAGCGTACCTTTATTGTGTATTATACACCACGGAACCAATACCTTAATAAGAGACCTCTTCGCAGTACTTTGTCTCTACTTTGCGAATATACCTTTTATCGCTAAATGCGAATAAACCGACACAACCACAGTATAGAAGTAAGGAGATAGGAACTCCGTAAAAAGTTGTATTTAAGTCCCTAATGGACAAAAGGGGGTTACAGAAATAGAAAATACAGGTATAACAGGTAATACAATAGACTAACAATGAATACAATAATCAGGCTCTGCTAGGGGGGAAGAAAACAGATACAAGACACAATCAGCCAACAATACTATAAGAATAAATACCGTGAATGCAACCGTTACCGTCTCATCAAATATGCGAAGCGCAGTCCGGTCAGAGCTCGCTATCGCTCAGGGTTGAACTATAGCCCGGTAGAAGGTCAGGGAAAGGTAGATGTGCCGAAGTGACCGTGGCTGCTCTGGGTCACCTATCTTATAGGGTCAGAAGGGGGAGGTCAAAGGCCATTCCCATTGATCAGAGATCGTATGTCAGGTCCACTGTGATTGGGGGTAAGACGATGCCCCTGGTTTGAATAGGTGCAGGGGAGTGAACTTTAAGAGTCCTTTGTTTGATGGTTTCGTCGTCAGCAGTTGTAAATAACTGTAAGAACCAGTTTCATCTAGATTCCTTTGTTACATACTTTCAACAGAAACTGTCTCTGGAATATGGATTATGTCCATAACTATCGGGCCGTGTGTATTGTGAAATATTCGCAAAGACCGGAATACTGCGCATAAGGAACGGAACGGAACGGTACTAAACATGATACAGGCAGATGTATGCAGGGCTAACTAAGCTATGTGTGGCGTTCTAAACCTTTAACTATATTTTACTTAGTGTCAGTATGTCTTTATGAATTTATGTGTGATAGTATGGCTACTCTTCTGGTCCACTTTGTCACACAGAATCGGGTATGGAAACTTTATTAGCGCAACTCTGCGAACCAAAATGGCGGCCATACTATCCTAAAATGGCATGTGTGTAACTCGACTTCCACAGTCCACCCTTTAACAGTAAATATAAAACTGTTACAATACAAAACATTTTACACAGCAATACAGAAATTCATAATCCTAACAGAGAAATTGGGATACATGAATTAAACATATAAGGGGAGTAAACCATCTGCTCTTGGCCGATCCAGGATCACGGATAAACGATGGGCCGCATTTATCGAACAATCTACTCAGGGTCACGAAGGATAATGTACAATTTTGGGATAAAAATAAAAACAGGGGTGGTTACAACATATACACGTTCACAAATATGGTTTCTTTAAAGGGAGGTGGTTTCGATTCTAGGGTCATATACCAAACCCTGGTCTTCCTGTGCATCTCTCGTTCTTACACTCATGATTTTCGTACGTTTTGCCTTACCCCGGGTCACCACCTTTAAACATTTGAACAATAGCACAAAGACTATGATGGCACCACCGATACAGAGAAGGAGTTTTCCTATGCTAGCTATGATCCCTTGCGCCCATTCTCCTAAACCAGAGAACCAGTGCATTGGATTCAACCAAGAGGTCCATTCGCTAACTTTGTTACCTATCTCTGCCAGGCTGATATTGTGTTCCCTTCTAAATTCCCATTTAAGCTCAAGAATCTCATCCATCCGATGATCGATGATTTCTTCTGGGTCTTCAGTATTGTTGGTGATATATGTACAACATTTCACCCCAAACTGTGTAGAGAGGGTGACACAATATCCTCCTGTCATAGCTGTCAAATAGTTCAACACCATCCGATGTTGGACTAGCTCTCTTTTATACGCTTGTAACTCCTTCCCAGTGTATCTAAAGGTGTCATCATAAATCTCAGTGATGTTATCTACCAAGCTGGCTAATGCTTGGATATATTTAAAATTTATGACTCCTCTGGCGGTATGGGTGATATCTAATGCAATGAGGAGTTGGATACCGAATGACTCGTGTATCATTTCAGAAGCTAGGGGTTCTTTCTTGATTGTCAAATCCCTTTTGTGGATTTGATCATAATCGGTGTGAGTGTAAGGAGGAGGTATACCTCTGTGTATGTTTACCATTTCCTCATGTGTGAGGGCCATCACTTCAGGTAACACTCTACCTAGGTAACAAATTCCAACGTAGTTCATGGAGAGCCATTTGTACGCCCTTCTACCACAGATATAATAAACATCGTCAGGGAGAAAATAAGGGACAGAGTATTTCATGATCTTGTCACACATTATCCATAAGAACATCCCCGTCCCCTGTTCCCTGACTTGTTCCTCACAGATCTCTGGCTGTAGGGTCATATTACAGTAGCCGGCTGATACTCTGCCGGCCATCATTTTACTTTTCTTCACCGTGTAGACATATTTATAGTGTCTCCCACTGGTTCGGATTTTTAACAATAATTCCTTATCAATAGGCTCTCCATCTGGACGCTGGGAGTAAGCTATTGTCTGGTTGTGCCATGTCACTTCCCAAGTACCAATCGTTCTGGAACTAGAGAAGTTCATACATACCAGGGACTTGTCCACTTGGTATGGGTGTAATCTAAGACTAGGGGACCTGGTATACAGGTATCTCTTATCCAGTGGCCTCCCCTTATTTAATACGCTTATCTCTGAAATATTAAGCGGGTATGGGACTAGGCCTACACTACTCCTTTTATGTAGCACTTGTGAACACACCCAGCATTCCGTTTGGTTTAAGACCTTACCCACTAATGAGTGGTAATCACTCAAGGGATGTCGGCCTGTAGTTGCCTTACTTGTCGACTGACATCGCTGGATGCATTCTTCTTCCATTTTTGGTTGACAATATCTACAGACACAGTACTCACCAGACAATAGCTCATCACATAGCCCTTGAACTACGTTTTCCTCATACCTTTTACCTTCTCCTGTTATGGGCAAAGTATCAAGCTGATTTAGGGATTCTACCTCACCCATATCTGGGTCCATTATTACACTGTCAGAACTCCGCTCCGATCGCTCTAGAATGTGGCAGCCACCGAGTATCCTTGAATGAGGAAGAGGAAACAGAAAGAAAACAAAGAAATAGATGTACAACTGTGAACCTGTTGCTTGGAGTCCTTCCATCATCTCTACCAGGGGACTTTTATTTGCTCTGTTCTTGGACCTTTGTTCGCTCAGGTTGCTCGACCTTGGCTGCTTTTCAGTCTTCCCGGAACAATGCTTCTAGCGACACTTCTTCTCTTTCGCTCTCTGCACACTGGGACTCTGGGTTACTGGCTTTCTTGCAGTGGGACGAATGTATCCAAGTCCCTCTCTCTGCGACTTTAATCGATGTAGTGCTGGTCAACAAAACTTGGTACGGTCCTTCCCAACGGTCTATCAAACAACCTGAGCGTAAAAAATTTCGGATCATAACAAAGTCTCCTGATTTAAGATTATGACAATTCTCGGTAGGCATATCAGGGTTCAGTAAATTCAGCTCCTTTTGTTGCTTCCTTAGCTGTTTGTTTAGCTTTAGGATATACTGTACAGTTAGCTCATTGTTGCATTTGAGATCATCCTGTGGGTCTATCATGATGTGTGGCTGCCGACCAAACAGTATCTCGAAGGGGGACAAGTTGAGCGGAGCCCTGGGAGTGGTCCTAATGCTATACAGCACAATAGGCAGTGCCTCTGGCCATAACAACCCTGTTTCAGCCATAACTTTACCCAATTTGTTCTTAATAGTACCATTCATTCTCTCAACTTTGGCGCTCGCCTGGGGACGATATGGAGTATGAAGTTTACTATTAATCCCCAGGAGTTTACACATGATTTGGAAGACCTCTCCTGTGAAATGAGTGCCTCTGTCACTCTCAATGACCTTTGGGATACCATATCTACAGACAAACTCCTGACATATTTTCTTTGCTGTAAAGGTAGCAGTGTTGGAGGCAGCGGGGAAAGCCTCCACCCAGCTGGAAAACATGTCAACACAAACTAATACATATTTCAAATTTCTACAGGGTGGTAACTGTATGAAGTCGATTTGTATTACCTGGAAAGGGCCTTCTGTAGGAGGGATGTGGGATGGCTCTGTTGGGATGGCTTTTCCAACATTCTTCCTCAAACAGGTGAGGCATGACATTGCCACTCTACCTGCTTGAGAAGCGAACCCTGGTGCACACCAGTAGGCCTTTACCAGCTTGCACATACCTTCCTTCCCAAGATGTGTCAGCCCATGGGCCGCCTCGGCTAGACTAGGAAGGTATGCCCTGGGGGCCACTGGTTTCCCGTGTCCATCTCTCCAAAGTCCGGTGGACTCTTGGCCACATCCCTTCGACTTCCATACTGCTCTTTCCTGTGGGGAACACAAATTCTGCATGTCTATCAGTTTGGATGTGGATACCATGTTCAGTGTACAAAGGTTTGTAGGATGGGTGAAAGTATTTATAGGGCATGCGGCCCTTTTCGCTGCCTCATCAGCGCGGCTGTTACCAAGTGACACCGGGTCTTTCTCTGATGTGTGAGCTTTGCACTTGATAACAGCCACTCTGTCTGGAAGCTGGATAGCTCCCAGAAGTCTCCTAATGTATGTCGCATGCGCCACTGGTGTGCCAGCCGCCGTCATGAAATTTCGGAAGCGCCATAGGGCTCCAAAATCATCTACTACTCCGAAAGCATATCTGGAGTCGGTATATATGTTAACTGATTTTCCTTTCGCCAGTTCACATGCTCTGGTCAGTGCCACCAGTTCCGCTACTTGTGCTGAGTGAGGTGGTCCTAAGGGTTCAGCTTCCACAATACCTTCTCCATCTACTACCACGTAGCCTGTGCACAGCTCTCCCGTCTCCGTTTGTCTATGACAGCTCCCATCAGACTGCAACAAGGAGGGACACCTTTCAACACAATGTAGGTCAGGAAACCCCAGGAGTTACCAAACACATAAGCGAGACTGGGAGCCTCACCAGGGTGAGAAGCGGAGATACCCAACCCCTAGACAATGGGAGGAGACAGGTCACGCAACATGCCTCCTCCCCATCTGATGGCTGACACTGTACTAAGGGCAACCCAGGTAAGACAATAGGAAACAGGTCATACCTGTATCCTACAGCCAGTTAGATTAACACAACACCTTAGAGAGGAACCTCAGGTGAAGGTTGATATAGCTGGAGTAAGGCAAACCTTTTTGGTTGATACAGAGGCGGCCAGATCTGTTCTCAACACTCCTCTTCACTTGGGTTTCACTGACCAATCAGTAGCAGCAATTGGGGTAACAGGAAAAATACAACATTACCCACTGACGAAACCAGCAGATGTTACAATCGGGCCTCTGCATACCAAACACTCTTTCCTGTTGGCTGCGGCGGCCCCGACTAACCTCCTGGGTAGAGATTTACTATGTAAAATGGGATGTGTCATCTATTGCACCCCCGATGGGGTATTTCTGGACACTCCTAGAGATCTTGCACAAGAAGTGCAAGATATGCTGGACAGTCCTCAGAGGCTAATGTTGTATTCAACTGTTGTAGAGTCAAATCCATCTAGGGTAGCTGAAATTACAGCACAAATACCGAGTTCCCTTTGGACTAAAGATGGACAGGATGCTGGGCTGATGGCAAATGTAGCTCCAGTAGAGATCCGCTTAAAAGAAGGCAGGATAGCCCCAAAAATACCGCAATACCCTTTAAAACCCAAAGTTGAACTAGGAGTATACCCAGTGATCCAGCGATTGCTACAGACTAGTGCAGGATCTAAGAGGGCTACAGACTAGTGCAGGATCAAAGAGGGGTAAACAAAGTAGTTGAGAGCCAATTCCCCGTAGTGGAATCTCGCCTTTACCTACAGAGGAGTACAGTATACCTGGACACGACTCCCCTTATATGTTTAATTCATGGATCCCAATTTCTCTGTAGGATTATGAATTTCTGTATCGTTATGTAAAATGTTTGTACTGTGACAGTTTTATATTTACTGTCAAAGGGTGGACTGTTAAAGTCGAGTTGCACACACGCCATTTTAGAATAGTATGGCCGCCATTTTGGTTCGCAGAGTTGCGCAAATAAAGTATCCATACCCGAGTCTGTGTGACAAAGTGGACCCGAAGCGCAGCCATACTATTACACATAAATTCATAATAATATACTTACACTAAATAAAATATAGTTAAAGGTTTAGAGCACCAAACATAGCTTAGTCAGCATTACATACATCCGTCTGTATAATGTTTAGTACCGTTACGTTACGTTTCTTATGCGCAGTATTCCGGTCATTGCGAATAAATCGCAATTCATACGGTCCGATAGTTATGGACAAAATCCATATTCCCAAGACTGTTTCTGTTAAATTGTGTATAACAAAAGAATCCAGTTGTAACCGGTTCTTACTGCTATTTACGACCCCTGACGACGATGCCAGCAGACAAAGGACTCCAAAGTTCACTCCCCTGCACCTATCCAAACCAGGTGCATCATTTTGCCCCAATCACAGAGGACTTGACATATGACCTCTGACCAATAGGAATGGCCTTTGACCTCCCCCTTCTGACCCTATAAGATAGGTGACCAAGGGCGGCCTTGGTCACTTCGGCACATCTTCCTTTCCATGACCATTGATCGGGCTATAGTTCAAACCTGAACATAGCGAGCTCCGACCGGACTGCGCTGCGCATATTTGATGAGACGGTAAATGGTTGCATTCACTGTACTTACTTTTATTGTATTGTTGGCTGATTGTATACTGTGTCTGTTTTTCTTCCCCTAGTAGAGCTTGTTCCCCTAGTAGAACTCATTGTTAGACTATTGTATTACCTGTTATACCTGTTATTTTCTATTCCTGTAACCCCCTTTTGTCTATTAGGGACTTAAATACATCATTTACGGAGTTTCTATCTCCTTACTTCTATACTGTGGTCTCGTCAGTTATTTCGCATATAGCGATAAGGTATATTACGGACACTGTCCATAAAGGTGTATTCGCAGACTAGAGACAAAGTACTGCGAAGGGATCTCTTATTAAGGTATTGGTTCTTTGGTGTATTACACACAATAAAGGTACGCTACGCTGCGCTACGTTTTGTTCGCACGTAGCTAGGTATAAGAGGTACGCCGGTAACGAACATAATACGTAACCTACGCTTTTCACTTATTGTTCTTTGGTCATAATACATCGACATTAACAATAGGAACGTCATTTAAATACAATATATAGGCGCCAGTGGAGGGAAATTTTCCTATTCTTGTTTTGCCGGGGCTGTGATGTCTATCTATGAAAGGCTGTGCTAAATACCACAGTAGAGATTAGTGGCCCTCTGGCTTTGTTGAATTTTTTAATGTGGCCCACACTGTCGGAAAGGTTGAAGACCCCTGAGGTAGAGGATAGTGATAGAGGATAGAGGTAGAGGATAGCGATAGTGATAGAGGTAGAGGATAGTGATAGAGGTAAAGGTAGAGGATAGTGATAGAGATAGAGGATAGAAGGTAGAGGTAGAGGATAGTGATAGAGGTAGAGGATAGTGATAGAGATAGAGGTAGAGGATAGTGATAGAGATAGAGGTAGAGGATAGTGATAGAGATAGAGGATAGTGATAGAGATAGAAGATAGAGGTAAAGGATAGTGATAGAGGTAGAGGATAGAGGTAGAGGATAGTGATAGAGGTAGAGGATAGTGATAGAGGTAGAGGATAGAGATAGAGGATAGGAGGTAGAGGTAGATGATAGTGGTAGAGGATAGAGATAGAAGGTAGATGATAGAGGTAGAGGATAGTGATAGAGGGTAGAGGTAGATGATAGTGGTAGAGGATAGAGATAGAAGGTAGATGATAGAGGTAGAGGATAGTGATAGAGGGTAGAGGTAGAGGATAGAGGTAGAGGATAGTGATAGAGGTAGAGGATAGTGATAGAGGATAGTGATAGAGATAGAAGATAGAGGATAGTGATAGAGATAGAGGATAGTGATAGAGATGGAGGATAGTGATAGAGATAGAGATAGAGGATAGAGGTAGAGGATAGTGGTAGAGGTAGAGGATAGTGATAGAGATAGAGGTAGAGGATAGTGATAGAGATAGAGGTAGAGGATAGTGATAGAGATAGAGGTAGAGATAGAGGATAGAGATAGAGGTAGAGGATAGAGATAGAGGTAGAGGATAGTGATAGAGGTAGAGGATAGTGATAGAGATAGAGGTAGAGGATAGTGATAGAGGTAGAGGATAGTGATAGAGATAGAGGATAGAGATAGAAGATAGAGATAGAGGATAGTGATAGAGATTAGAGATAGAAGGTAGAGGATAGGGATAGTGGTAGAGGATAGAGATAGACATAGAGGATAGTGATAGAGATAGAGGATAGTGATAGAGGTAGAGGATAGTGATAGAGATAGAGGATAGTTATAGAGATAGAGGATAGTGATAGAGATAGAGGATAGTGATAGAGGTAGAGGATAGTGATAGAGGTAGAGGATAGTGATAGAGATAGAGGTAGAGGATAGTGATAGAGATAGAGGTAGAGGATAGTGATAGTGGGTAGAGGTAGAGGATAGTGATAGAGATAGAAGATAGAGGTAGAGGATAGTGATAGTGATAGAGGATAGTGATAGAGATAGAGGTAGAGGATAGTGATAGAGGTAGAGGATAGAGGTAGAAGATAGAGATAGAGGTAGAGGATAGAGATAGAGGTAGAGGATAGTGATAGAGGTAGAGGATAGTGATAGAGGTAGAGGATAGTGATAGTGATAGAGGATAGTGATAGAGATAGAGGTAGAGGATAGTGATAGAGGTAGAGGATAGAGGTAGAAGATAGAGATAGAGGTTGAGGATAGAGATAGAGGTAGAGGATAGTGATAGAGGTAGAGGATAGTGATAGAGATAGAGGTAGAGGATAGTGATAGAGATAGAGGTAGATGATAGTGATAGAGATAGAGGTAGAGGATAGTGATAGAGGTAGAGGATAGTGATAGAGATAGAGGATAGTGATAGAGATAGAGGATAGTGATAGAGATAGAGATAGAGGATAGAGGTAGAGGTAGAGGATAGTGATAGAGGTAGAGGTAGAGGATAGTGATAGAGGTAGAAGTAGAGGATAGTGTCAGAGGTAGAGGATAGTGATAGAGGTAGAGGATAGTGATAGAGATAGAGGATAGAGATAGAGGTTAGAGATAGAGGATAGAGATAGAGATAGAGGATAGAGGATAGAGATAGTGAGAGATAGAGATAGAGGATAGAGATAGTGGTAGTGGTAGAGATAGAGATAGAGGTTAGAGATAGAGATAGAGGTTAGAGATAGAGGATAGTGATAGAGATAGAGGTTAGAGATAGAGGTTAGAGATAGAGGATAGAGATAGAGGATAGAGATAGAGGATAGAGGATAGAGATAGAGGTTAGAGATAGAGATAGAGGTTAGAGATAGTTAGAGATAGAGGATAGAGATAGAGGATAGAGATAGAGATAGAGGATATAGATAGAGGATAGAGATAGAGATAGAGGATAGAGGATAGAGGATAGAGGATAGAGATAGAGGTTAGAGATAGAGATAGAGGTTAGAGATAGAGGATAGAGATAGAGGATAGAGATAGTGATAGAGATAGAGGTTAGAGATAGAGGTTAGAGATAGAGATAGAGGATAGAGATAGAGATAGAGGATAGTGATAGAGATAGAGATAGAGGATAGTGATAGAGATAGAGGATAGAGGATAGAGGATAGAGATAGTGATAGAGATAGAGGATAGAGATAGTGATAGAGATAGAGGATAGAGGATAGAGATAGTGATAGAGATAGAGGATAGAGATAGAGATAGTGATAGAGATAGTGATAGAGGATAGAGGATAGAGATAGTGATAGAGGATAGAGGATAGAGGATAGAGATAGTGATAGAGATAGAGGATAGAGATAGAGGATAGAGGATAGAGATAGAGATAGAGGTAGAGGATCGTGATAGAGATAGAGGTTAGAGGTAGAGGATAGAGATAGAGGATAGAGATAGAGGTAGAGGATAGTGATATAGATAGAGGATAGAGATAGAGGATAGAGATAGAGGATAGAGATAGAGGATCGTGATAGAGATAGAGGTTAGAAGTAGAGGATAGAGATAGAGGATAGAGGTTAGAGATAGTGATAGAGGTTAGAGATAGAGATAGAGGATAGAGATAGAGGATAGAGATAGTGATAGAGGTTAGAGATAGAGGATAGTGATAGAGATAGAGGATAGTGATAGTGATAGTGATAGAGGTTAGAGATAGAGATAGAGGATAGAGGATAGAGATAGTGATAAAGATAGAGGTTAGAGATAGAGGATAGAGATAGAGGATAGAGATAGAGCAGTGGTTCCCAACCTGGGGTACTAGTACCCCTGGGGGTACTCTGCAGACCAGTTGGGGGTACTTGAAAATAATATTGGTAATGGCGGATGATTTAAAGGTCTTTTGATGGCTGAAGAAGACCCATTGCCATGGAGACAAACCATGTTGTGTCATATGCCTGACCAGCAATCCACTGGGAGCTTCCCATGCTGCCCTCAGACATCAGCAGTCATCTGCCCCGCACTAACAAAGGTGGAGGAAGCAGTGGCATTAACAGGAATCCTGGAGATACTGTAATACACAACCAGTGTCTAGACACGGAAGGGCATGATTCCTTGCTGTATACTACTCCTCTGCTCCTCCTTAATATAAGGACATGCATAGGATCCGCATACCGCTAAGTACTGTCCATATTTAAAAATGAGAGGAGGGGGTACTTATCAATGAAAAGCCTAATCAAGGGGTACGGGAGAGAAAAAAGGTTGGGAACCACTGAGATAGAGGATAGAGATAGAGATAGTGATAGAGATAGTGATAGAGGATAGAGATAGAGAATAGAGGATAGAGATAGTGATAGAGATAGAGATAGAGGATAGAGGACAGAGATAGTGATAGTGTCACGCATGGGGATTTGGGACCCGGGAGTGACCTTGGTGGCTAGCTGACAACCCAATGGAAACAGGACGGAGGCAAGTGGATACAAATGGGTAATGTTTATTGCATAGAATGAACTGGTACAGGGGACATTTGAAAGTCTGTAAAAGTCTTTGGAAAGCTGGGAACTGATAAGTTACTTGGAGGCACGGGAGCACAGGAGCTTGAAAGCACAGAGTAGGGCCACTGGAGTGCAGCTGCAGGAAGCACGGAGTTAGACCACTGGGGAGCAGGTGCCGGAAGCACGGTAGGCAGTGGTGAAGGTGGTTGCGGGTGCAGGTACTGAGGCACGCAGAGACAGGTGGACACAGGTGCAGATGCTGGAGCGTTCGGGTGCAAGTGGTCACAGGTGCAGGTAACTCGGAAGAACAGGTGCAGGAAACTCGGAAGCACAGGTGCAGGTAACTCAAAATGCAGGAACGGATGAACACAGGTGCAGATGAACACAGGTGCAGGTAACTCGGAAGCACAGGTGCAGGTAACTCGGAAGCACAGGTGCAGGTAACTTGGAAGCACAGGTACGGATGAACACTGGCACAGATGAACACAGGTGCAGGTAACTTGGAAGCACAGGTGCAGGTAACTGGAAGCACAGGTGCAGGCGACTCGGGAACACAGGTGCAGGCGACTCGGGAACACAGGTGCAGGCGACTCGGGAACACAGGTGCAGGCGACTCGGGAACACAGGTGCTGGGACAGGAAGCAGGTATTGGATACAGGTACAGGGTAACACTGGTGCAGGTAATTGTAATGCAGGAACAGGTGAACACTGGTGCAGGAACGCTGGTGCAGGGTTTTGGAGGCACACAGGTGTAGGAACGCTGGTGCAGGGTGTTGGAGGCACACAGGTGTAGGAACGCTGGTGCAGGGTCTTGGAAGCACACAGGTGTAGGAACGCTGGAGCAGGTACTTGGAAGCACACAGGTGTAGGAACGCTGGAGCAGGTACTTGGAGACACACAGGTGTAGAAATGCTGGTGCAGGGTCTTGGAAGCAGGATACAAATGCTGGGTAACTGGAATACCACAGAGCTAAAGCAGGAACACAAGCTGAAGCTTCCTCCCAAGTTATTGACAACAATGCAAAAGCAAAGCGTCTATGCAGGGCTGGGAGGATAACCCCTCAGAGCAGCACTGATTGGCCATCCGGGTGATTGGGAATGGCCACACCTGGAACAGTCTCTGGATGAGGCCAACAGGGAACTTGTATCTTTCAAGTGGTAACCACAGAGTTAATGGCTGAATCAGAATCACCCAGGTGCTCATTACAAGCACATACTCAGATCTTGCTGCAGCAGGCTGAGAAACAAGACTGACTGACAGGCAGGTAAGACAGGACAAACACACTGAGTTCTGGCAGGATTGTGACAGTACCCCCCCTTTACGGGTGGCCACCGGACACTTCAGGAACTTTGAAGAAAAGTCACAATTCTGCCTCATCGTCAGAACAGGTGGACCATCCATCGTCGATGTAAACGGAATTCCCGTTCCATTGGACACGATAATGAGGATGACTTCCGTCCTGAAGGAACACTTGACTTGGACGAAGAGGACCACTGGAGAAAGACGTAGAGTCAAATTCATCAGGGATAACTGAAGTATTTTTGACTGGAACTGAGAGACGAGAAGATCGGGCCCTTGAGGCTAAGGCACCACTAAGACTCAAATTAAATCTTGTTCGATATCCAGGGGCTTTCGGATAGCCATCTTTAGCATCTAACTGAATTTTTCTCAGAGGTAAGACATGGCAAGGTGAAACAGGATTTTCAAGGAAAGGGGTAGAGTCATAATCCTCATCATACTCGGAATCAGAATCCATGTCTAGAGTTAAGACTGCCTTGCTCTGACTGGAGGTTTCTGAAGACTTGTTGGGGCAAGGTACCGTAGCAGATTCCACTTGAGGATGAGACAGAGAAACACAGCCCACTCTTAAGCTCATGGGTACAGACCTTGAAGATGTGGGATATTCAGCAGAAAACTCGAAGGAATCTTTGGAAGGAGACAGAGCCATATAATTTAGTTCCATATCTATGGACCGATTCTTCGGTGACGACTGCGAACCAGCCTGTTTTCTGGCAGCCCGAAAATTTTTGATATATTGGTCAAGAAGAGCTTGATCTTGTTCGGGGAGTTCCATCTTGGAGGACTGAGCTAAATCTGTGTTAAAGTATAGAGTCTCTAGAGTACTAACTGTTTTTTTCAACACAGTGGGAGTCGATAGAAGACAGGCTGGAATTATCAGGATCAGGTAAGTTTGGAAGAGTCTCTGGGCTGAAGGATAGTACAGACTTGGAAGTAGACAAACTTGGACCAGCTGGAACCGGAGGACATCCGATTGTACTTGAACCAGCTAGGACCGGCAGGGACTCTGGATTGACGGATGGGACCGGATGATCACTGAAGATGCTTAAACCGGCTGGGACCGTAATGGACTCAGGATTGATGGATGGCAATGGATGATCACTGAATATACTTGAACCGGCTGGGACCGGCATGGACTCTGGACTGACGGTTAAGACCGGATGAGAACCAGAGGTGTCGGAATCGGCTGGAACGAAATGAGCCTCTTGACTGACGGCTGGAACCGGATCATCATTGGAGGTACTTGAACCGGCTGGGACCGGAGTGGACTCTGGACTGACGGATGGGACCGGATGAGGTCCAGAGGTGTCGGAATCGGCTGGAACCGAATGAGCCTCCTGACTGACGGCTGGAACCGGATCATCAATGGAGGTACTTGAACCGGCTGGGACCGGAGTGGACTCTGAACTGACGGATGGGACCGGATGAGGTCCAGAGGTGTCGGAATCGGCTGGAACCGAATGAGCCTCCTGACTGACGGCTTGAACCAGATCATCAATGGAGGTACTTGAACCGGCTGGGACCGGAGTGGACTCTGGACTGACGGATGGGACCGGATGAGGTCCAGAGGTGTCGGAATCGGCTGGAACCGAATGAGCCTCCTGACTGACGGCTGGAACCGGATCATCAATGGAGGTACTTGAACCGGCTGGAACCGGAGTGGACACAGGACTGCGGACCCCCTCATGGGGCTGAAGACTGCGGACCCCCACTTGGGGCTGAAGACTGCGGACCCCCACTTGGGGCTGAAGACTGCGGACCCCCACTTGGGGCTGAAGACTGCGGACCCCCACTTGGGGCTGAAGACTGGATGTGGTCAGAATCACTTTGTTCTTGGGCTTCCGGAGTGAACAATTCTCAATGAAGTGGTCTGGATTACCACAGTAGAAACATAAATGGAGAGACCTGCGTCTTTGGCGTTCAGATTCTGAAAGCTGGGACCTCCGCTTGCCCTGGACAGAAATTTCGCTCTGAAGGTTGGGAGGCCTTTCAGATTTCACAGGCACTGTCACTGAGACTCCTTTCACTTTGAGCTGTAGCTGATGGGCTTCACAACCTCAGGAGTGTAACTGAGTAACGTAGTTATTATGGGAAACATTTTTGCCAAAAGTTCTTGCAGCTGAATAAGTGAGTGGTGGTAGGTTCCCATTGGTATTGCTGTCAGGTTTTGAATAGCCACTTTAAAGTCACTAGCCAAGTCCAGGGGCTTTTGCATACTGTCACGACTGGGGATTTGGGACCCGGGAGTGACCTTGGTGGCTAGCTGACAACCCAATGGAAACAGGACGGAGGCAAGTGGATACAAATGGGTAATGTTTATTGCATAGAATGAACTGGTACAGGGGACATTTGAAAGTCTGTAAAAGTCTTTGGAAAGCTGGGAACTGATAAGTTACTTGGAGGCACGGGAGCACAGGAGCTGGAAAGCACAGAGTAGGGCCACTGGAGTGCAGGTGCAGGAAGCACGGAGTTAGACCACTGGGGAGCAGGTGCCGGAAGCACGGTAGGCAGTGGTGAAGGTGGTTGCGGGTGCAGGTACTGAGGCACGCAGAGACAGGTGGACACAGGTGCAGATGCTGGAGCGTGCGGGTGCAAGTGGTCACAGGTGCAGATAACTCGGAAGAACAGGTGCAGGAAACTCGGAAGCACAGGTGCAGGTAACTCAAAATGCAGGAACGGATGAACACAGGTGCAGATGAACACAGGTGCAGGTAACTCGGAAGCACAGGTGCAGGTAACTCGGAAGCACAGGTGCAGGTAACTTGGAAGCACAGGTACGGATGAACACTGGCACAGATGAACACAGGTGCAGGTAACTTGGAAGCACAGGTGCAGGTAACTGGAAGCACAGGTGCAGGCGACTCGGGAACACAGGTGCAGGCGACTTCGGGAACACAGGTGCAGGCGAATTCGGGAACACAGGTGCAGGTGACTCGGGAACACAGGTGCAGGCGACTTCGGGAACACAGGTGCAGGCGACTCGGGAACACAGGTGCAGGCGACTCGGGAACACAGGTGCTGGGACAGGAAGCAGGTACTGGATACAGGTACAGGGTAACACTGGTGCAGGTAATTGTAATGCAGGAACAGGTGAACACTGGTGCAGGAACGCTGGTGCAGGGTTTTGGAGGCACACAGGTGTAGGAACGCTGTTGCAGGGTGTTGGAGGCACACAGGTGTAGGAACGCA
>NW_028142739.1:0-33677 GCF_055691185.1 Crinia signifera | reverse complement strand
ATTGCTCGTGTTAATCCATCTCCTGCTGATCACGCCTCCCTTCCTGAAATCCGCATGACACCATCAAAACCACCATCTGAACACTCCAGTCATGACTGATTCCACACACCCACCTTGTGACAGTACCATTATTTTGTAGGTTTTCTAATTGCGGTTTCTCTTTTGGCTGTGACTTGCCTGCTCTTCTTCTATTATGGGTCTTTTTTGTGCTGTTCCTATATGTGTGTTTTCCTGTGTGGTATGTCCTCTGAATCTGTCCCTCCAATGGGGTGTGACCGTTGATAAAAAATCGCTATCACTTTCGGAATTCAAATGATTCAGGGTTTAATATCTACCGTATTTTTCGGACCATAAGACGCACCTGACCATAAGACGCACCTAGTTTTTGGGGAGGAAAACAGGGTGAAAAAATATTCTGAACCACAGTGCCCAGGTGCAGTCACTGCCATCCAATGCCCTGGCATAGCACTATAAAATAATAGTGGACAGTGGTTTTACAGCAAGTGTGGTATTATACATAGATTCATGAGATGTGAAGCCCCTACAATAACCACATGCAGCAACTGTGCATGTACACATGGATAGGGAGTTGAGCAGGGTCACAGGCACAGAGGAAGTGGGGTAGTGGGGGACAAGGTGTCACATACAGGGGGCTCAAACAGGGGGGTGGTGGTTACAGCGATCCTTGGGCACTCACCAATCTGTGAGGAGAAGCTGCAGGGTAACAGGGAGGCTTGAGGATCCAGGGACAGAGAGAAGGCTCCAGTACCACAGTGCTGCCCAGCTTGGGGGACTTGGAAGAACAGATCTGCTTCGTGCACACTGTGGCTGCGGGAGGTGCCGCTTCCCCATTGATTACACCCCTGCCGTGTTCCTTTAAACAGCGCTCCAGACGGGAAGCGCTTGGCACGCTGCGCTGCTCTGACAGACACTAGAGGTCATACAAACCTCTAGTGTCTGTCTCCTGTGCAAGGCGGCAGCCATCTTTGATGCTGCCACCACATACAGAGACTACGGCACCGGCTCCCCTGTCAGCGCCGCAGTCTGAGGAGAAGGGAGCTGGTGATCATTCGGTCCATAAGACGCACATAGTTTTTCTCCCACATTTTGTGGGAGAAAAAGTGCGTCTTATGGTCCGAAAAATACGTATATATATATATATAGCTTAGCAGGGGGAACCGGCACTCCGCTCTTTTAGATATAGTTTCTCCGGTGCCAGCACAATGTAGGGCATTGAGAATAGCAGGAGATGCGGCACTCGAATATAGATGAAATAAACACGCTGTACAAGCGATGGTTTTTGCAACGTTTCAATCATTTAAGATTTTCGTCAGGATAAAGATACATGAACAGTGAGCTTACCTTATACCCCCATCACACCCACGTGCACAAAAGTTTCCTGTCAGCGAGAGCCATCTGGTGCCCAGGCGCTGAGACATGACGTCATCGTGTAAGTACACGGCGCACATCAGAAAAGTGACATCTAAAAACAAAGCATATGCAATATAATGAGTTACAATAAAGAAAATATTTTCCAGTCCGCCACTACTGCTTAAACATGTGTCAGTATATAAATGAAAATAAACTTGTTTTCCAGAACTGTCAACATTATGTGTGTCGACTATTTTATCTGACATGATAATTTATAAATATGCATGTTAGCAGACTGTGACAGGGGACAAGGTCGTTAGAACATAGATAAGGAGAAATGTTCATTTAGCCCTTTGGGGGCTAATACTTGAAGGCGGAAAATCCATTCAGCCTCCCGTTTAAGTAGCATTAAGCCACGATCACCCCCACGTTTTAGTGGAGGGATGTGATCAATCATTCTGTATTTAAGGCTTGCTAGCGAATGTTTTGCCTCGGCAAAATGCCGGGCAACTGGCTGATCACTTTTTACATTTTGCAAGGCTGCACGAATGGTCGACCTGTGGGCGGCCATTCTTTCCTTAAACTTTCTTTGCGTCTTACCAATATAACTAAGTCCACAGGGACATATTATTTGGTAGACTGTGTAAGTACTATCACAGGTGAGGTGATGCTTAATTTTGTATTTTTGTCCCGAGTGGGGATGTAGGAAAGTGTCAACCGCAATGAGGTGATTACACGTAGTGCAGCCACATTTAAAACAACCATTCTTTTTATTTTTAAGGAAATTTGTTTGACTCCTCACCAAAACCTGATACGTCAGTTTTCACTAACATATCTTTTAAGTTTCTAGCTCTAGAGTAACAGGGCATAACTTTAGTGCTAGTGAGTTTTAATTCGGGATCTGTTTGGAGGATGGGCCAGAGATTTTTCACATTGGTATCAACCAAATGAGAGCCCATAACTTAAGCGACAGTCCGGTGAAATTAACTTCTACCATGGACAAAAAACACATTGATTTCCTTGATGTATCAATTTCAATTGTAGATGCCAAAATTGTTACTACAGTTCACCATAAAAAAACTGATAGAAACACACTGCTGCATTACAAAAGTTGTCACCCTAAAAAATAAAAAAAAAGGTTTGCCCTACTCCCAGATGCTTCACATCTTTAGGATCAATAGTAATCCAATTACAGCAATTAAACAAATTGATAATCTAATTGAACGACTAATTGTTAGAGGATACGACAATCAGTTGTTAATGGACACGAAGGATAGGGTACTTAAACTAGACCGTAAAAGTCTCTTACAAAAAAGAAACCAATTACTGATAAATTGATTGATTGCTTCCCCTACGTTAATCAATTTAATACTTCCTCTCATTTGGTTGATACCAATGTGAAAAATCTCTGGCCCATCCTCCAAACAGATCCCGAATTAAAACTCACTAGCACTAAAGTGATGCCCTGTTACTCTAGAGCTAGAAACTTAAAAGATATGTTAGTGTAAACTGACGTATCAGGTTTTGGTGAGGAGTCAAAAAATTTCCTTAAAAATAAAAAGAATGGTTGTTTTAAATGTGGCTGCACTACGTGTAATCATCTCATTGCGGGTGACACTTTCCTACATCCCCACTCGGGACAAAAATACAAAATTAAGCATCACCTCACCTGTGATAGTACTTACACAGTCTACCAAATAATATGTCCCTGTGGACTTAGTTATATTGGTAAGACGCAAAGAAAGTTTAAGGAAAGAATGGCCGCCCACAGGTCGACCATTCGTGCAGCCTTGCAAAATGTAAAAAGTGATCAGCCAGTTGCCCGGCATTTTGCCGAGGCGAAACATTCGCTAGCAAGCGTTAAATACAGAATGATTGATCACATCCCTCCACTAAAACGTGGGGGTGATCGTGGCTTAATGCTACTTAAACGGGAGGCTGAATGGATTTTCCACCTTCAAGTATTAGCCCCCAAAGGGCTAAATGAACATATCTCCTTATCTATGTTCTAACGACCTTGTCCCCTGTCACAGTCTGCTAACATGCATATTTATAAATTATCATGTCAGATAAAATAGTCGACACACATAATGTTGACAGTTCTGGAAAACAAGTTTATTTTCATTTATATACTGACACATGTTTAAGCAGTAGTGGCGGACTGGAAAATATTTTCTTTATTGTAACTCATTATATTGCATATGCTTTGTTTTTAGATGTCACTTTTCTGATGTGCGCCGTGTACTTACACGATGACGTCATGTCTCAGCGCCTGGGCACCAGATGGCTCTCGCTGACAGGAAACTTTTGTGCACGTGGGTGTGATGGGGGTATAAGGTAAGCTCACTGTTCATGTATCTTTATCCTGACGAAAATCTTAAATGATTGAAACGTTGCAAAAACCATCGCTTGTACAGCGTGTTTATTTCATCTATATTCGAGTGCCGCATCTCCTGCTATTCTCAATGCCCTACATTGTGCTGGCACAATACGTAATACCGGCACTTCCAAACTTTGTATACTGCGCCTGTTGCCAGCCGAATGCAAGACGCTGAGCTGCAGCTGCTGACGTCTCCAACATAGAACGGTGCGGCGGCACTCAGACATAAATAAACACACGGAAACCAGTCCAATGGTTTGTCAACGTTTCAATGGGGTATCCCCATTTTCATCAGGACATAAGAAATGACAAAGTATAACTCACCCATATATGTGCTCAAACACCTTCACCACACGATCCTGTGCGCCGCGATTCACTCCGCCCACGGCCGCACATACTGATGACGTCACCACAGTGTCCCGTCACCCATACAAAATACATACAGCTGACTGTCAAAAAAGCATAAGCATAATAAATACATATAATAAATGCAAAAAGGGAATATATACAAAGGAAGAGCAGATACTGTTAACGTGCAAATAAGGCATCATACATTTTTTATAAGAAGCAATTTAACCCCAGCGATTCGTTGAGTCCGTTAGGGCTCAGCGTTCCCAAAGTAAAAATCCATCTTGCTTCTCGTTGGAGTAGCAATTTGGATCTATTACCTCCCCGCTGAAGAGGTGGAATGTGATCAATAATTTTATGTTTCATAGCTGTAGGGGAATGACCCATAATTGCATAGTGACGGGCCACCGGCTGCTCACTGGTACCTTTCAGTACAGCAGCACGGATGGCCTGTCTGTGTTGGGCCATACGAACTTTAAATTGGCAGTCTGTTTTGCCGACATAATATTTGTCGCACGGACATACCAAAACATATACCACGTACTGAGTTGAACACGTTAAACGATGTTTAATTTTAAAGGTCTTATCAGTGCGTGGATGTTTGATGGAGTCCCCAACCCACATGTAACTGCAGGTCACGCAACCAGTGCATTTCACACAACCAAGTTTAGGTGAACCAAAAAATGTATTGGGGGACTGTCTATCGAAATTAGTGATGTCACTATGTACCAACATATCTTTTAAATTACAACCACGAGAATAGCTCGTTACCAGTTTTTTATTAGGCAGGATCGCAAGATCCCTGTCAGTGGCAATAATCGGCCAGTATGATTTAACGGCCGTTCGGGCTTCATTACTTGCAGTATTATATTGGTTAGGCCAAAAAATGCGATTGATGTTCTTTTTCTTAGATTTGCGTTTAAGGGTTTTAGCACGTGAAATGGCCAGAACTTTATCCTTACTCACTAGCAGGTCATTCCGATTATAACCCCTTTCCAAAAATTTCACAATCATTTTATCAAGTTGGACTTCTAGATCACTGTCATCACTGCAAATCCTCCGTACGCGCAACATTTGCGAGTATGGGAGCCCCTTCATTACTGAGGGAGGATGAAAACTCGCGGGGGAAAGCAGCATGTTGCGATCAGTAGGTTTAACAAACAAAGATGTACTCAATTTGCCATTGGCCAGAGTGATACGTACATCCAAAAAATCAATTTGGCTTTCTGAGGTGGTGCAAGTAAGTTTAATGGGGCTATTGCTGGCATTGTGATTAGTGATAAGATTATTTAAAGATGACACTGAACCCCTCCAAATGAGGATCATATCATCAATATAACGAGCATAGTAAACTACGCTGTTACTAATGAGTGGATCACTGAAGAAAATATCTTTCTCAATTGCCATCATGTAAGCATTAGCATACGATGGGGCCACTGAGGACCCCATCGCACACCCAGAGACTTGGAGGAAGTACTGCCCGTCAAAATAAAAATAATTTTTCATAAGCACCATCTCCAGAAGGTCACAAAAAAAGCCAACATCGGGGCCAGAATATAGCCTATCAATCGAAATCTTGCCGAATATGAATCTTTACACAAAAAAACCCTGGAGGCGGATACCACGGATAAGTGGTTCGAAAAAATTCAAACACAAATTGATAACTACAGTATAGACGTGACATCATCAAGTACAAGAAAGAAAAGTTTCAGAAAGTAAAATCTGATTATGAAACTAATAACGTCTATGGTTGGCTTACTGGAAATACACATTCTGGCAATCGATTTAAAAACAGGCGGCGGTTTAGACGGGGTCCTCAGTCAGACTCCTCCAATGATACAGCCAACTCCTCCAGCGACCATGATCAACGCGGCAAACGCACACAAAGGAATAAATTTATCCCTTTAGCTGTGCGTACCCGAGCCCAAAGGGGTCGAAACCCTGTCGCAGAGGAGGCCAGTGGAAGCGGATCACAGGTGGGCAAACCGCCAACCAGCAAGAGGTAGTATTCAACCTCTCCTCGACCCCGCTTTCTACCTTGGAATATGAAGTTCTACAGAAAGGCTTGAACTTTGTGCCTACCACCTACCATGATCCATTTTTATGGAAGACTGAAACTTATAAACTTCACCGACAGCTTAAATTACAAGAATTTTTTGGTTCAAAAACATTGGTACCATCTGAGGAGGCTTTACCATCTGAACTACAAAAGCTGGCACCAAGATCGACATTTGATCCTATCTCTAACAATTCTTCAATTAAATCTTTTGTTAGACTGGTTGATGCTTCTACTAAGGACTCTTGTCTGGATAGAACTAAAATTCATTCCAACCTTAATAAATTACAGTTTGATGCTTTGTCGGCTCTCAGTGCTAGACGGGATATCGTTATACACGCCGCTGATAAGGGCGGCGCAATTGTTGTTCAGAACCTTACCGATTATAAAGCAGAGATTAAACGACAACTCTCTGATTCCTCGACATACCAACTGCTGCGATCTGATCCTACTAATATTTTCAAGAGAGAGCTAGACAAGTATACATTGGCGGCAGTGCAGTCAGGGGTTATTAATAACAAAACTAGGAATGTTCTAATGTGTGAATTTCCCAAAACGCCCCTGCTGTACACATTGCCCAAAATACACAAAAGGTTGGAGAATCCCCCTGGCAGACCGATAATTTCTGCCAGGGGTTCGATTTTCCAACCTGTTTCTGCTTATCTCGATGTGTATTTGCAACCAGTGGTCCAGAACTCACCATTCTCCTTGCAGGATACCACCGCATTACTTAATGCGCTGCAGAATCTCACTGACATTCCTGATGAGTGTATTTTATGCAGTATCGATGTAAATGCCCTTTATACCAGCATTCCCCACCAACAGGGCATTATTGCCACCAAGAATTTGATTTCGATTGATAGGCTATATTCTGGCCCCGATGTTGGCTTTTTTTGTGACCTTCTGGAGATGGTGCTTATGAAAAATTATTTTTATTTTGACGGGCAGTACTTCCTCCAAGTCTCTGGGTGTGCGATGGGGTCCTCAGTGGCCCCATCGTATGCTAATGCTTACATGATGGCAATTGAGAAAGATATTTTCTTCAGTGATCCACTCATTAGTAACAGCGTAGTTTACTACGCTCGTTATATTGATGATATGATCCTCATTTGGAGGGGTTCAGTGTCATCTTTAAATAATCTTATCACTAATCACAATGCCAGCAATAGCCCCATTAAACTTACTTGCACCACCTCAGAAAGCCAAATTGATTTTTTGGATGTACGTATCACTCTGGCCAATGGCAAATTGAGTACATCTTTGTTTGTTAAACCTACTGATCGCAACATGCTGCTTTCCCCCGCGAGTTTTCATCCTCCCTCAGTAATGAAGGGGCTCCCATACTCGCAAATGTTGCGCGTACGGAGGATTTGCAGTGATGACAGTGATCTAGAAGTCCAACTTGATAAAATGATTGTGAAATTTTTGGAAAGGGGTTATAATCGGAATGACCTGCTAGTGAGTAAGGATAAAGTTCTGGCCATTTCACGTGCTAAAACCCTTAAACGCAAATCTAAGAAAAAGAACATCAATCGCATTTTTTGGCCTAACCAATATAATACTGCAAGTAATGAAGCCCGAACGGCCGTTAAATCATACTGGCCGATTATTGCCACTGACAGGGATCTTGCGATCCTGCCTAATAAAAAACTGGTAACGAGCTATTCTCGTGGTCGTAATTTAAAAGATATGTTGGTACATAGTGACATCACTAATTTCGATAGACAGTCCCCCAATACATTTTTTGGTTCACCTAAACTTGGTTGTGTGAAATGCACTGGTTGCATGACCTGCAGTTACATGTGGGTTGGGGACTCCATCAAACATCCACGCACTGATAAGACCTTTAAAATTAAACATCGTTTAACGTGTTCAACTCAGTACGTGGTATATGTTTTGGTATGTCCGTGCGACAAATATTATGTCGGCAAAACAGACTGCCAATTTAAAGTTCGTATGGCCCAACACAGACAGGCCATCCGTGCTGCTGTACTGAAAGGTACCAGTGAGCAGCCGGTGGCCCGTCACTATGCAATTATGGGTCATTCCCCTACAGCTATGAAACATAAAATTATTGATCACATTCCACCTCTTCAGCGGGGAGGTAATAGATCCAAATTGCTACTCCAACGAGAAGCAAGATGGATTTTTACTTTGGGAACGCTGAGCCCTAACGGACTCAACGAATCGCTGGGGTTAAATTGCTTCTTATAAAAAATGTATGATGCCTTATTTGCACGTTAACAGTATCTGCTCTTCCTTTGTATATATTCCCTTTTTGCATTTATTATATGTATTTATTATGCTTATGCTTTTTTGACAGTCAGCTGTATGTATTTTGTATGGGTGACGGGACACTGTGGTGACGTCATCAGTATGTGCGGCCGTGGGCGGAGTGAATCGCGGCGCACAGGATCGTGTGGTGAAGGTGTTTGAGCACATATATGGGTGAGTTATACTTTGTCATTTCTTATGTCCTGATGATGAAAATGGGGATACCCCATTGAAACGTTGACAAACCATTGGACTGGTTTCCGTGTGTTTATTTATGTCTGAGTGTCGCCGCACCGTTATATATATATATATATATATATATATATATATATATATATATATATATATACTGTATATGAATCGTGTAAATGTTTCCACTATATTTGTAAATTATAAAGGATGTCCTTTAAATTACTTTTGAGTTTCTATTTTAAAATATTGCTAATTTTGTTGTCCAGAAAGATTACAAAAACTTTACATTGAACAATTAATTTTGCCCTTGTCATTCAGGATGTGGATACAAAATGCTTGAGAGCAATATATATTACATCTTTCTCCTGGGATTCCCATAGCTTCACAGCTTCAATAGTCTGTTTTTCTTCGTGTTCCTCATTTACTGTGTCACCATATGTGGGAATGTTATTATTATTACTTTAGTTTTAATGAGCAAAAATCTTTACTCTCCCATGTATTTCTTCATCACACAAGTTTCTGTAGTTGACATTCTGTTGACCACAGACGTTATTCCTAATTTTTCTTCACGTTACCTTACATGGAGGTGGCACAATCTCTCTTCCTGCCTATATATTACAGTTTAATGTGTTTGCTAACTCAGTGTCTGTTACGATAAAGAAGAGACAGAAAAGTAGTCGTAGCGGATGCACACCATATTCATGTAAGATATTTTATTGTCTCGATGGACTATACATATAGTTTAATATCTTGAGTGGGGAATCCTATTAATCTTTAATATTGTTGGGATTCAGGATGCACCCACTATGGTTAGCGAAATACAAGAGGTTAAAATTGACGTACAACATGTATACACATATAGTGAAAAAAAGAGATGAGGAATAAGTGCCCAATAGGTTATTAAAATATAGGTAGACCGGGCTGCAACGTATGGTGCCTGTGATAAGCTGGGGATTTATATCACCTGAATACACACAGTGTTAGGTATATCAAATCTGTGATCTATATATTGCCTGTGATTGGCTTTTGAGTGTCACAATATATCCATATACTGTGTATATCTCTGCTGGATCCTTATTGCCCCTTATTATCAGGTGTCATTCTGTATCTGTGGGATGCATATATAATATGATTATTGGGGACGGGTAATGACCTCTATCCCAATTCCGAGCCTTGGCCTGTCTTTGTGGTTATTATTGGCTTAATTTACAATATTTCCACATTGTATGAGCTATATTGAGACAGTAAGATATAGACTATTATAGCACGACAACAATTGAGTGGACTGCTTATATAGTTATAGCATCCACTGATACTTTCTGGTCGTGATGTGATACGATACTTGTATCTACTGCTGTAAATAGCAGGCTGTCTCTTCTTATACACACTCTATGCTAGGTGCATTTTAAATATAGGTTTTGAGTTAATATAGACATTTGTTAATACATATTCCTATATTGTGTGCACTGCAGTGTATTAATTTAGATAGAATGTTGCTCTTTTGCTCGTGGAGAGTGAGCAAATACAATGTTGCAAGGCCAGGTAAGCTGTTAGTATCGTTTTTAGCATCCACTATTTAATTACTGACTGTGATGTGCAGTCCAGTGCTGACACCTACTGGTGTAATTTATGGTTGTTCTGTTATACACATAAATATTAACCAGCAAGGTAGGGTCAAGGCGCAGAAGCTTCAAAAATTTTTTTTACAGTATAACAAGGATATATTTCCTACTCCATACATATGCAGCCCTATGTCTAGCTCTATAAATACAGGTTAGAACACGTGTTTCGCACACACAGCTTCTTCAAGCTAACCAGAGAGTGTCCCCCATCATGTCCTATTTATTCGTTAAGCCTGCCAATCACAGCGCGCGTTTCAATTCGCGATTGTGGTTTAACCAATGGGCGTCAGGGTAGTATGCTATCAGTTGGGCTCGTTTCCGCCCTTTCTCTAACGCTTAGGCGTCATGACGCGATCGCGAAGGTCAGATGACCTGCGTCGCGTGTCATGTGGTGTACCCTGCGCCAATCAGATCTCAGCTACAGCGTGGATCCGGAAGTGTCCTGCCCGGAGTCAAACCCTGCATCGAGCGTATGGTATAACTGTTACTTTCTTATGTTAAGAAAGTGGATTATGTTTTGATACCAATTGCCTGTACTCGCTCTATGAGGCTAATCGATCTCTTGGTCATATGTCTCCCAGAGATGGAGATCTCAAGTATACAGCAAATGGTATTCCTCATATTGATGTTATTATTTATGGTGATTCTGGGGTGAGGCCCCGTTGACTGTGTAATTCATAAGATAGATCTCTAATAGAGCCTTAGCATCATATATATATCCATGCTCCCGGGGAAAGGTAGATTTAATTGTATTGTATTAAGAATATCCGTGTATTATGTGCTTTATTGGTGAAAAATAAAAAAAATAAAAGAATTAAAATAAATATAATGATAATAAAAAGATTAATGGAGGTATGTGTCCTGCCTAATTCTTTGAATAGTGCTTGGTGATAATGATAAAAAATAAGACAAAAATGTGACTAAACAGAAAAAGGTGTAAAAAAAATAAATTATTCAAAGTGTAGGTGTAGGCACAGTGTAGTTGGATGGAAGCTTGTTGTGACAATTGTTAATTGTGTTGTGATACTTGTGTATTACAAATTAAGTATAGTAAGTTTGAATACTGCCAATTATTATGTGGCATATATCCTCGCTTTAATGTGAGGGTGTGATACATTAGAGTGTGGTGTATACCAGGGATGAATAAGAGTGAAAAGGGAAGGGGGAGTGTACTAAATATACTGTCCCCTGTATATATGAGCTATGTATGATCATATTGTATGGGGTATATTCCATTTGACATCTATGTGGAATTAGGCTCGTTGAGCTGTTGGTTTATCCTATTCCTGAAGGGATATTGGTGGTTGTATGTGGATTTGTCATTTATGCCATACTTTAGGTGATTTGAACAGACTGTGGAGCATATAGGTTCCTATTGAGCTAGATTCGGGGGTGCCTCCAAGATACAGGTAAGTATTGGTAGAAATAAACATATCTCTTATATGTCTCGAGGGTCCAGATGTGTTAAGGTAAGTGTTTTCCGGCTTGAACGGTTATTTATTCCTGCGATTGGTATGCCTTTTGGGGGCATTATAGTGAAGAGATACACTTGTTGTGTTTCTTAATCTTCATTTATTTATAGGAGATCATATATAAGCCTGATATATGGTCATATGAACTTTTCCAATGAGAGGAGGTCTCATGATTCTTATTATACAGTATATATCAATATAATTGGAGAAGGAGGAGAGGAAAAGGAGAGAAAGGATATATATGATGAGAAGAAGTTGGGGGTAGTGGTGGATAAGGATGTTTGAGACTTGGTCCGAATTACAAAAAGGGTGTATAGCTATTGTACTCATTTAGACCCTGCGGTTGCAGACAGTCCATAAGAAAAATGAGTTTGGTTTCGGCTTTAAGTAATTCTTTATCCACATCACCTCCCCTAATCCCCATTCGGATATGTCGCATGCCAAAGACTTTGAGGCCCACAGGATCATTACCATGATATTTACAGAAGTGTCTGGCTACCGGTGTTAGCCTCTTGAATTTGGCCATATCTTTTGCTGCATTTCGAATTGAACCAATGTGTTCCAGTATCCGTACCTTTAAGGGCCTTTTGGTCTTGCCCACATATATTTTATCACATGGACATTGTAGGAGGTAAATTACCCCTATCGTGGTACATGTGATCAATTCGTTGATTTTCCAAATTCTTCCGAATTTGTCGGTATAGGATTCTTTGGGTATCATGTAATTGCAGGCCTTGCATCGTCCGCATTTCATGGAGCCCTGTTTCATAATACGTTTCTGCGGTGGTTCTGATAGATGACTGTGAACCAGTCGGTCTCCAATGTTTTTTGCCCGTCGCCAGCTAACTTGGACTGTAGAGGGAAGGATCTCTTTCAGGTCATTATCTGTTTGCAGAATGGGCCAGTGTTTTTGCAATATCTGCCGTACCTCTTTCCAATGATTATTGTAGGTTCCAATGAAGCGTATAGGCTCCTCTTTGATGTCTCGTTTTTTAGGGGTAAGCAGTGATTCTCGAGATGTTTGTTTGATAGATTTTCGTGATTTTTTGATCAAATTTTTACTATACCCTCTTTCTATTAGTCGTTGAGACAGTTCTTGTTCCCTCTGTTCGAAGGTATTGGGATTGGAACAGTTGCGTTTAGTTCTTATCATTTCCCCTTTGGGGATGGCTCTAATAGTACTAGGCAGATGTGCGCTGTTGGCATGTAAAACACTATTGGTGGCTGTTGTTTTTCTGTATATGTCCGTGGAAATTCTGCCCTCAGTGTCAATTCCAATAGTCAGATCGAGGAAATGTATCTGTTGTTGGCTGGCCTCGTACGTGAGTTTCAGATTGAGTTGATTATTGTTTAGTATTGAGATGAATGTGTCCAATTCTTTTCTATCTCCTTCCCATAGAAACAGGGAAGGAGATAGAAAAGAATTGGACACATTCATCTCAATACTAAACAATAATCAACTCAATCTGAAACTCGCGTACGAGGCCAGCCAACAACAGATACATTTCCTCGATCTGACTATTGGAATTGACACTGAGGGCAGAATTTCCACGGACATATACAGAAAAACAACAGCCACCAATAGTGTTTTACATGCCAACAGCGCACATCTGCCTAGTACTATTAGAGCCATCCCCAAAGGGGAAATGATAAGAACTAAACGCAACTGTTCCAATCCCAATACCTTCGAACAGAGGGAACAAGAACTGTCTCAACGACTAATAGAAAGAGGGTATAGTAAAAATTTGATCAAAAAATCACGAAAATCTATCAAACAAACATCTCGAGAATCACTGCTTACCCCTAAAAAACGAGACATCAAAGAGGAGCCTATACGCTTCATTGGAACCTACAATAATCATTGGAAAGAGGTACGGCAGATATTGCAAAAACACTGGCCCATTCTGCAAACAGATAATGACCTGAAAGAGATCCTTCCCTCTACAGTCCAAGTTAGCTGGCGACGGGCAAAAAACATTGGAGACCGACTGGTTCACAGTCATCTATCAGAACCACCGCAGAAACGTATTATGAAACAGGGCTCCATGAAATGCGGACGATGCAAGGCCTGCAATTACATGATACCCAAAGAATCCTATACCGACAAATTCGGAAGAATTTGGAAAATCAACGAATTGATCACATGTACCACGATAGGGGTAATTTACCTCCTACAATGTCCATGTGATAAAATATATGTGGGCAAGACCAAAAGGCCCTTAAAGGTACGGATACTGGAACACATTGGTTCAATTCGAAATGCAGCAAAAGATATGGCCAAATTCAAGAGGCTAACACCGGTAGCCAGACACTTCTGTAAATATCATGGTAATGATCCTGTGGGCCTCAAAGTCTTTGGCATGCGACATATCCGAATGGGGATTAGGGGAGGTGATGTGGATAAAGAATTACTTAAAGCCGAAACATAACTCATTTTTCTTATGGACTGTCTGCAACCGCAGGGTCTAAATGAGTACAATAGCTATACACCCTTTTTGTAATTCGGACCAAGTCTCAAACATCCTTATCCACCACTACCCCCAACTTCTTCTCATCATATATATCCTTTCTCTCCTTTTCCTCTCCTCCTTCTCCAATTATATTGATATATACTGTATAATAAGAATCATGAGACCTCCTCTCATTGGAAAAGTTCATATGACCATATATCAGGCTTATATATGATCTCCTATAAATAAATGAAGATTAAGAAACACAACAAGTGTATCTCTTCACTATAATGCCCCCAAAAGGCATACCAATCGCAGGAATAAATAACCGTTCAAGCCGGAAAACACTTACCTTAACACATCTGGACCCTCGAGACATATAAGAGATATGTTTATTTCTACCAATACTTACCTGTATCTTGGAGGCACCCCCGAATCTAGCTCAATAGGAACCTATATGCTCCACAGTCTGTTCAAATCACCTAAAGTATGGCATAAATGACAAATCCACATACAACCACCAATATCCCTTCAGGAATAGGATAAACCAACAGCTCAACGAGCCTAATTCCACATAGATGTCAAATGGAATATACCCCATACAATATGATCATACATAGCTCATATATACAGGGGACAGTATATTTAGTACACTCCCCCTTCCCTTTTCACTCTTATTCATCCCTGGTATACACCACACTCTAATGTATCACACCCTCACATTAAAGCGAGGATATATGCCACATAATAATTGGCAGTATTCAAACTTACTATACTTAATTTGTAATACACAAGTATCACAACACAATTAACAATTGTCACAACAAGCTTCCATCCAACTACACTGTACCTACACCTACACTTTGAATAATTTATTTTTTTTACACCTTTTTCTGTTTAGTCACATTTTTGTCTTATTTTTTATCATTATCACCAAGCACTATTCAAAGAATTAGGCAGGACACATACCTCCATTAATCTTTTTATTATCATTATATTTATTTTAATTCTTTTATTTTTTTATTTTTCACCAATAAAGCACATAATACACGGATATTCTTAATACAATACAATTAAATCTACCTTTCCCCGGGAGCATGGATATATATATGATGCTAAGGCTCTATTAGAGATCTATCTTATGAATTACACAGTCAACGGGGCCTCACCCCAGAATCACCATAAATAATAACATCAATATGAGGAATACCATTTGCTGTATACTTGAGATCTCCATCTCTGGGAGACATATGACCAAGAGATCGATTAGCCTCATAGAGCGAGTACAGGCAATTGGTATCAAAACATAATCCACTTTCTTAACATAAGAAAGTAACAGTTATACCATACGCTCGATGCAGGGTTTGACTCCGGGCAGGACACTTCCGGATCCACGCTGTAGCTGAGATCTGATTGGCGCAGGGTACACCACATGACACGCGACGCAGGTCATCTGACCTTCGCGATCGCGTCATGACGCCTAAGCGTCAGAGAAAGGGCGGAAACGAGCCCAACTGATAGCATACTACCCTGACGCCCATTGGTTAAACCACAATCGCGAATTGAAACGCGCGCTGTGATTGGCAGGCTTAACGAATAAATAGGACATGATGGTGGACACTCTCTGGTTAGCTTGAAGAAGCTGTGTGTGCGAAACACGTGTTCTAACCTGTATTTATAGAGCTAGACATAGGGCTGCATATGTATGGAGTAGGAAATATATCCTTGTTATACTGTAAAAAAAAATTTTTAAGCTTCTGCGCCTTGACCCTACCTTGCTGGTTAATATTTATGTGTATAACAGAACAACCATAAATTACACCAGTAGGTGTCAGCACTGGACTGCACATCACAGTCAGTAATTAAATAGTGGATGCTAAAAACGATACTAACAGCTTACCTGGCCTTGCAACATTGTATTTGCTCACTCTCCACGAGCAAAAGAGCAACATTCTATCTAAATTAATACACTGCAGTGCACACAATATAGGAATATGTATTAACAAATGTCTATATTAACTCAAAACCTATATTTAAAATGCACCTAGCATAGAGTGTGTATAAGAAGAGACAGCCTGCTATTTACAGCAGTAGATACAAGTATCGTATCACATCACGACCAGAAAGTATCAGTGGATGCTATAACTATATAAGCAGTCCACTCAATTGTTGTCGTGCTATAATAGTCTATATCTTACTGTCTCAATATAGCTCATACAATGTGGAAATATGGTAAATTAAGCCAATAATAACCACAAAGACAGGCCAAGGCTCGGAATTGGGATAGAGGTCATTACCCGTCCCCAATAATCATATTATATATGCATCCCACAGATCCAGAATGACACCTGATAATAAGGGGCAATAAGGATCCAGCAGAGATATACACAGTATATGGATATATTGTGACACTCAAAAGCCAATCACAGGCAATATATAGATCACAGATTTGATATACCTAACACTGTGTGTATTCAGGTGATATAAATCCCCAGCTTATCACAGGCACCATACGTTGCAGCCCGGTCTACCTATATTTTAATAACCTATTGGGCACTTATTCCTCATCTCTTTTTTTCACTATATGTGTATACATGTTGTACGTCAATTTTAACCTCTTGTATTTCGCCAACCATAGTGGGTGCATCCTGAATCCCAACAATATTAAAGATTAATAGGTTTCCCCACTCAAGATATTAAACTATATGTATAGTCCATCGAGACAATAAAATATCTTACATGAATATGGTGTGCATCCGCTACGACTACTTTTCTGTCTCTTCTTTATCGTAACTGTTATACTTAGTCGACAGGATAGCACCCCCCGCCAATAAAATATATATAGCGGTTTGATACCCTGATCAAATAGGGTACAATTCACCTACTCCTCTTTTTTTGTGTGCAGATCTCTAACTCACCCTCCCTATAACTCAGTGTCTGTCAGGACTGCCATTCATGTCTTGTTTGGTCTGCAGTGCCTCTGGTTACACAGAGGTGCTGCTGTTATGTTCACCTTGCAGTACCTCTGTTTGGCCAGAGGTGCTGCTGTCATTGTCTGGTCTGCGGTGCCTCTGGTTACACAGAGGTGCTGTTGTGGTTATGTTCACCTTGCAGTACCTCTGTGTGGCCAGAGGTGCTGCTATCATTTCTTGGTCTGCAGTACCTGTGGGTGGCCAGAGGTGCTGCTGTTCGGTTCTGCATGCAGAACTGTGGCTTCTGAGAGCAGTTCCAGCTGGTGTAATCAGCTGGTCTGGGCTGTTCTCAGAATGCCATTCCCAAATGCAGCACATATTGATCATTAAGGGTCCTGTCTCTGTGTGCTGCAGCGATTGGTCTCTGCTGGTTTAAAAACTGCATTTGCCCTGAGCTCAGGGCCAGTGATAGCTTTCTCAGCCATGTGTGTACTGCTGTAGCTTACCCGAGTCCTGTTACCTTGTTTATGTACCCGAGTCCTGTTACCTTGCTCCTGTACCCGAGTCATGTTACCTTGTTCCTGTTCTGATACCTGTACCTGTTCCTGAGTTATTATCCTGATAAAGCAGTGAGTTATATATCCATCCAGCCTCTGTTTGTCTGTTCCTCCAGAAAGTATCACTAATTCTTGTCGTGAAGTCCACTGGGACTCCTAACAGTGTCATCGGAGTGTCTTATCCTCATGGTGATGTCTTACAGTATGACCAATATCTGGCCATCTGTAACCCACTGTGGTGTAACGCTATAATCACCAATGCATTTTGAGTCAAATCTGACATTGCATCTTGGTTGCTAAGTATCTTGGTGCCATTGTTCATTGAAATAGATTTGTACAAATTAGTCTTCTGTGGACCAAATGTTATTGACCACTTTTTCTGTGACTTACCCCCTATTCTAGAGCTTTCTTGGTCAGATACATCACTTATTCCCATTGAAAAAACTTTAGTTGGTCTTATTGGTGTGGTAAGACCATTTATAATGATCATTGTTTCTTATGTGTATATCATCACCACCATCCTAAACATCCGCTCCATCAGCGGGCGACAGAAAGTCTTCTCCACCTGCAGCTCCCTCCTGACTGTTGTGTGTATATTTTTTGGGACTCTCGTTTCTGTGTACAGTATATGGTTCCAGCCAAAGGACAATTCTTGGCTACCAGCAAGGCATTATCACTGCTTTACATCATGGTGACACCACTGTTTAATCCATTCATATACAACCTGAGGAATAAAGTCTTTAAAGGATGCCTTTGGAAAAATTAAACATTATTGGTTTTGGTACTTATGTAATATCTGGACTCCCGTTTTTCTTATGAGACCGCGTCCCCTCGCGGGGCTCGCTGCGCTCACCACGCTTCAGGCACGGTGGCTCGCTGCGCTCGCCACACTATATAAAATCAACTCCATGCGTAGTTGGATAGTAGGGGTATGAAATAATGGGGTGCATTTAACATGGGAGTCCAGATAATACATAAGTACCTTGGTTTTAATTAATTAAAAGTACCTTAACAGAATTATTGTAAATTGCTACAAAAGTTTGGAAAAATGATATATTAAGCAGTGCACATTGATATTATTATTATGATTATTATTATTTTTTGAGAATACTGTTTGTCATAGGAGAGATATTGTTCACAGACTTTAATGCTTATGCATATTATAGTTAAAAATACAACAGCAATATATGAGAACATTTTTGCAACTTGTAAGTAAACTTATAAAAGCTAACCTTAATTAAAAAATGTTTATGTTTAATATATATGTAGCACCCTTCACATTTATTATTACCTCTTACTTAGGTACAGTAAGTCTTATCACATTAATTTCCCCTATCCCTTTTTACTATCACTTTAATTTCACACTAATGTGATGCCATGGGCTGGTTCTGCTGGGCTGGCCTGGGGGGTCCTGTGCCCTGGACCTGTCTCAGAGTAGTGTTAGGGACTTGTCCTATTGAGGTAACCTGGACGCTGTGGACAAGCCTGTGAGGATACGGGATTCGTCAATCACTCAGACACCGAGCAGATGAAACCAAATATGGTTTATTTTTATCACAGCACACGAAAGTAGATGAAGACAGGAAAAAGATTCAAATGGTAGCATAAAAACGTTATCTGGTAGCAGTCCACAATGGCAGTCCTTGTAGCAGCCGTTCCAAAGTACAAAACTATCACTCCTCCACACAGCAGTGATAGCAGATAAGTCCACACGATACCTAGACAGAGCATAACCTCTTAGTCCAGGACAGTCCATCAAAAACCCCTCCTGGCTTGTGTGCCAGTCATTTTAAAAACTTCTAAATTCCCACGCGTCTCCATACCATCAGGGGGCTTGCACTCAATCTCTATTGGTGGATTCAAGTCAGGTTTATCCCCCCTCCCAGGTACTGCTGCTGTACCCCCCTGCTGGGTCAGGCCCCAGAAAGTCTGGAAGGGGCCAGAGATATGCAGAGCAGTGTCAACACAAGATACAAAACACAGTCAGATTACATTATGTCCTGATTACCCCCTGTGAACATTTCCTGTTGATAGCAGGGGAATTGGATCACCCCCTGTGAAGACTGTCCCTCAGCTACCACCCTCCTGTGATAGCAGGAACAAAAGTATGGTAATTGGACATAACCTTTTGGTGAATTCTTTCCTGGGTATTTCCTGTCAGACCATATTTGGGCAAGAGCGATCTGATCTGGAAATACACACAGATTTGGGGAATAGAAACATCTATGGAGAATAAGAGGGTACAGACGGACTAAAATAGTACATTACTTACTACACCTAATAAAATATCATAATTACAGTCTTATGGTCAGTTTGATAACCTCACAAAGCCGATAATAATGGCCATCATTATGCTAATAACCTCAGAAATGCAATATAGCAATGATATTAAAAGGTCTTGCATTTAGATTTAGTGTGCACCTGCAAACTCCTCCTCCTGCTTGCTGCACTACAGGTCTCAGCAGGTAGCACCTGATATGTCCAGGGTGTGCAGTTTAGGGCCCCTCCCCCTATGTACTATATATTGTGTATTCATACACACTGGAAGGAACTAGAGACGCCTTCTTCCTTAACTAGCACCCCGACCACCAGACCCAGATTGCATTTAATTAGGTTGGAGTCCAACATTCAAGACTGCACAATTCAGCTTGGCACTATGAGGGTAAGTCCTACTATACATATATGCTGAGTGTTAGTCTGTGAGACTGTGTTTGGGGCGCAGGGCTCTTTGGGCTGCTTTTACTGGACTGCACCATGGCATCATATCATACACTTTCCATCACCCCTTTAGTTGGTTAAATATATATGTAGAACCCTTCACATTTATTATTACCTCTTACTTAGGTAAGTCTTATCACATATAATTTCCCCTATCCCTTTTACTATCACTTCAATTTCACACTAATGTGATGCCATGGGGTGGCTCTGCTGGGCTGGCCAGGGGGGCCCTGTGCCCTGGACCTGTCCCAGAGTAGTGTCAGGGACTTGTCCTATTGAGGTAAACTGGACGCGGTGGACAAGCCGATAATAATGGCCATCATTATGCTAATAACCTCAGAATTGCAATATAGCAATGATTTTAAAAGGTCTAGCATTTATATTTAGTGTGCACCTGCAAACTCCTCCTCCTGCTTGCTGCACTACAAGTCTCAGCAGGTAGCACCTTATATGTCCAGGGTGTGCAGTTTAGGACCCCTCCCCGTATGTATTATGCATAGACATGCCTGCGTTTTTCCTGACACTCCCTGAAAACATTATGCCGCCATGTTGGTATGCCCATATCCGCCCCCTTTCTGTCATTCTTCTAACGATGTTCATTCTAGCACCCGCCATCTTTGAAAACCCATGCAGTTCCTTTTCCCTGCCTGGGGTGTCGCTGTCTGCTGTGGTTTTTCTAGCACAGGTCTGGTTTGCATATCAGTGCTGATATACAGACCACACTGTGCTAGTAGCACTACAGCAGACAGCGACACCCCAGGCAGGGAAAAGGAACTGCATGGGTCTTCAAAGATGGCGGGTGCTGGAATGAAATATATATATATATATATATAGTCCAGAATCCACACACCAGAAGGTGGGTGGTGATAGAGCACTCTCCAGTTTCTATAAATAAATAACATGGGTTCGTCCTTGTATTCCAATAGTAGATAATTTATTGGCAATGTAATGTTACTCTCCATAAATGCTCTGACATTTCGGTCCTATTAAAGGACCTTTATCAAGGAGCCTATATATACAAAAAGGTAAATGTGTGAAAACACAAATCATACAGAGATATTACAGAATACAAGTGATTAGGTGCAGCTAGGTGTAATCCTAAAACGCTGCATCCTGGTGATAGAAGAAAATGAATTCCTTACTTGGAGCTATGAGGTACACATCAATCAACGTAGTAGCCCTGCTTGGGGTCTGAACAGCATACTGGTCAGGCTGCTGCCATGACCCAGTATTTATGCTGTAACTGATTGCCTGAATGGGAACACTTGCTGAGTCAGCGGCTCACACGCTGTTAGATGCCTTCTTCCGGTCATACCGGAAGTTCGGCGGCTGGGGATTCCCTGTCAGTGGAGCGCATATTTGGAATGCACAGCTTCCGGGTAGTCCAGAGCTGTGTGTATACGGGGTGACTAAGGCTAATGATGTGTGAGGCAGCGGGGGTATTCCAGCTGGAATCCCCTGTCACTGAAAAAACAAGATTAAGCAGCGCTTTCACACAATAATTGCAAGTATATGCATCAATCTAGTCGTAAAAAATTTAATAAAACAATACACATAAAATTACAATAGTAAAAACAGTAGAATTAATAGGACCACTATTTGAGTATAGTCAAGTCAGTCAGTTCAGCTTAGCCGGTCAAGTATTTTTTTTTTTATAAAATACTTGACCGGCTAAGCTGAACTGACTGCCGGCGGAGGGAGCGATGTCTCTATGACGACGAAGCTAAACAAACATTGTTTGTAAGACGGAACGTCACTTCCGGGTACCGGACAGTGTGAGTGACGCATTCCCATAGAAACCATCTAAGACAAACGAGTGTCTATTGGCTCCCACACCCGTAACGTCACTTCCGGTTTCGGAGTGACAATACGGGGAAGATCACTAACGTATATCCAACGATCGGCTTCATATTCAGACATCCCTCTAAGCCAGGCAAATAGGTCAGACATCAGAATGATTAATATTGAATAAAAATACCCACCACCAGTATGGGTTAATGGTAATCAAACTGGGATTGATTTTTTCCACACACCAGGAAGTGACATCATCTGGTGACCCAGAACTATTATAGAGGATAAAGATTCCTGATGTAATTAACATATGTTGTTTATGTATAAATGATCTTTTTAAAGTATAATTTATATAGTTGAACATGTTAGTATATCTCCGAGCAAGCATAGTTATATTTTTCTTAAGGAATAAGTGTATGCATCAATAATGTATGCTAATTACCATACAGGAAGTTAGGTATAAATATCATGGACTTCCACCAGTAGAATACACCTTGACAAAGCTGTGGGTTAGCACAGCGAAACGCGTTGGAGCGTTTGGACCACCCTCCTGAGAAGAGTCACTTTGCCACCCTTTGCAAAATCGTCATTTGACTTCCTGCTAAACCATCTGATCCTGTTCCTGTCCTCAATTCTGACCAGTGAGGTTGCAGACCGACCAACCATTCCTGTTATCGGATTGCGTATACAAACAAGGTTTCCCGGGCTGGCTATACCAACTTTTGCTAACGGGCCATCAACCAAGCATCCACAGGTGATATACAAACGTATGGACGGACTCCCTCTATATTTCATTGGACATTTGCTGTCGAGATCAGTGCAGGTTTACCAAAACATCGGTGGTGACTATACTCAAATAGTGGTCCTATTAATTCTACTGTTTTTACTATTGTAATTTTATGTGTACTGTTTTATTACATTTTTTACGACTAGATTGATGCATATACTTGCAATTATTGTGTGAAAGCGCTGCTTAATCTTGTTTTTTCTGTTTTTCTTTATATTTGGGGAACTGACCACCCCCATAAGCAGCAGCTGACTAAGACAACCACTCATATACAAGCGCTCTAAATATTAACCTAGGTTAATTAATTGCACAATCCCCTGTCACTGCCTGCACAGATCTGACTTGCACAGCTTCCGTGTGATACGGAGCTGTGTGTATATGTTCATATGTACTGGTGATATAGAATGGGGACTGCGGGGGCATGCCAGCTATTAAGGAGCTATAAGGGTATGGTGGTTACAGCTACTGGGTAGGTGTGATAACCTATAAGGTGCTGTGATGCACTGGAATGAAACCAGGGTATTGGTTATTATATTAGGTATAGCAGTGAGGAGTATATTTTAAAGGGTAGCCAGTGGGCTAACACTGTAGGGAATCTACATGTCCATATGGGGATGGGGGGGCGTAATGGCCCAGTATGGATGGGTACTCTATATGGTTTGGGAGTGTCTAATGGGCTCTGAAGTGTTACAGGGGTTATATAGGTGTACCGAAGGTGTTATACATTAAATATATTGTCGCTCTGTGTTAATTCCTTTATGGTTTTTCTGTTATCTTGTATCTTATTCCTGTTACTATTGCTATTGTTTGTTTCTTGTTTTTTATCATAACTATTCATTTGAATCACATAGATGTCACTTTGTATATTCCTTTTGTCTTTTTTCTACATATTGATATACCCCATGTAACATATGCTGTTAAATTGCTTTAAGGTGCTAGACTAGCCAGTTGGCTGGGCACTGAACTCACAGTGTGCCCACACACTTGCTCAATACAACCCTGTTAATACAGAAAAACAATGAATCAATAAATCTATGCTTTTATTATATTCTGTTTTCCTGACTGCTGCTATTAATCCTGCAGATAACTTTAGCTTGTTGCACAATGTACTATTCACTGCATATGAGGCCTTCCCTTTGCGCTGAACAGTGATAATATGTCAGAAACGGTGGCCATTTTGTTAGGCATGACTTGCATAATAACATTATAAAGTGGCTGATCATTCAGAATAGTGCTGTAAAGGTGATTTCTCATAGAGAATAGTTTTTGGTTTTAGAAGCTTAAGAATGTGATGTTGACATTATAATGGAGCAAGGACAGAAAGCTAGTCTCTACAAACTGAATAATATGGGAACAGGGCCACACATGCGTAGACCCCAAGGCCACTGAATCTTTGCCTAGTTACAATGAAGTGGGTGTTGGGTTAATTATTACATCATGATTGAAAGCAGAGCTTTCCAATAAGACTCAATGCTTATGAGTAATTAATTAATTAATGTGATTAAGGTTTAAATATCAGAGTTAGAGAAGGAGGAGAGAGGCAGTTGAGGAAGAACAAGCAGGCACAGGGGGCTGGAGGTAACTATGAAGGAGGTTTAATCATGGCTGATCACTGTCCTTGAAAGGTGTCCATTTTGATTTGATTTAGAATTACTGTTTAAGTATTAGATAATCAATTTTATGTTTCTTGTGTTAGTCTGCATTTGCAAATACCTGTAATGAAGGTAAAGCATTGTCATACATTTTATAACAAGGTTGTGCTGGTGTGCAATCATTTCAGCGTTACCGTTATATTTAAAGGTAAGAAAGTAAATATATACAAGTTTGGGTTATCAATCATATCTAATCAATCAAACAAATCTTTGCGCTATCAATTGGAGGCCCCAGCGAGATCAATAATATTGGTGTCCACATTTTATCAGTAATTGAGAAAATCAAAGTTTAAAAAAAAATAAAAAAAATTAGCTATTTAAAAAATAAATAAATAAAAAAAAAGTCGGTGCAGTTTTTCCCCCCTTATCTTTCTTTCAAATCTCTGTTAAAGTGTGGTAATCCAGATTACTTGAAGCAACTTTGCTCTTTAATTATAAAACAAATAGATCGTAATTTAAGGCATGAAAAGACAACGCTGCATTTTGCAGGCTGTCAGCTTACTAAACCCCGCCGCATCGCCCATTTCTTCTTTGTGTCAGAGAATAGATAAGGAGCGCGAGAAACTTGGCAAGAAGTTTAAACAACCTTGCTTGAATTAGGAAGAATGTTTCTTTCATTTATTTGCAAAGCATGCAGACTATAACAAGCATATTGATTTAAAGGTTATGCTGGCAATGATTTTCTACTTTTTTTTTTTTTTAATTCTTTAAATGACAGTATTTTTGTTTGTTTTTATTTTTTGACCGCGGTTGGATTGTTTGGTGTATATTGTCTGTTGAGGATATTGCTGAAGTAACTAATCTGTACCGGTTGTTTTGATAATTAGTTTCTTTGTTTGTCCAATCTATAAATTTTAAAGAAGTTGCATATATTTGTTGTAGGTTTTCCCATGCTTATAATTTGGTGATTAGAGATAGGAGGTTGTGCATTTACATTTCTTCCTGGTTGACTGGCCAGCAACATGTGGAAGAAATGGAATGCATGATTTATCCATACCCTGTATTGTTTGGAAACCCCCGGATTGGAGGGGGATCGGAAAGGACCAGTTAAACATGTCTACTGTATATAGTTTATATAAGAAAATGTTAATAAATAATTAAATATATGTTGCAGTGTTAGATCTAGCAAGCAGCCTGATTACAATGGAACAGTTTGAGCTAATTTCTTTATATCCATAGACAGAGGTCCATTAAAATACAGAGTTTAAAGAAGTAGATGCTAATATTGTAAGCCAAGTAACAGTTCATTTTTACCACCAGAATAAATAAAGTTAATTGGAATATTGTTTATTACAAAGAAAGTAAGATCGAGTTTATCTCATTGTAAAGTTTTTTTTTTGTCTCTTGTCTTGCGGAGATGAAGTACGTAATGTAGGACTGATGTTTTTCTGCTATGGGTTTTTGATTTTTTTTTTTTTTTTTGGTTTAGTAAACAAAGCAGCTGTGAGTTGGAAACTCTAAAGTGATGGATTCAGTTGATGTAATGCGAGATAAGGAGTTATCCATGTTAGGTGAAGAAACAGGAAATGATAATGTGAATTCAATGTTTTTTCATTTAATGAGTAATACATTTTGAATAAGAAAAGTGATATATATCGATGAGATATAAGTCCAATATAACAACTATTCTTAAAGGTTCATATTGACATATTAGGCCGTGTTTTCTGTTGGCAATTTCTATTGCTTATTTGCTTGATCTGGATACATATTATGAATCAGATATACCTTGAGTAATGCGCAGATAAGTCCTGGGTTGATTTTTTTTAAGCCATTTTTTGTTTATTTGTGTTAATTTAATTTTGTTTGTTATTTTTAGGTTTGTTTTGAAAGGGGGAGGGTACTAAATTGATAGAGTATCTTAAGGGGTTAATACTGTGGCCACAGTTAGCTAGATAACCAGGGGAGATAGTGATCTAAACATGTAATGATCGCTTAGACAATGTGCAGATATGGTAACAAAGAATGGCATATTGCATATAATTTTTTTGATTTGACAAGTTGATTTTTCCTGTGAGAGTGCTGACCGGTAGTGAGATTCACAGGGGGTATCTGCCACCTACGTACAAGGTAGAATATATGGGAAAGAATAACAAGAGAAGACAGGGTGGGGGTGGGACACGTGGAAGCGTAGGTGTGATAACATTGGGTGACACATAACGCAGCGTGGAAAGCGTAGGTGTGATAACATTGGGCGGCACATAACGCAGCGTAGGTGTGATAACATTGGGCGACACATAATGCTAGGTTAAGTTTTTTGGGGAAATTTTTCATTTATTTTATTTACATTTTTGTCTTTGAAAGAGGTAATACCATTTTAAGCATTTGTATCGGATCACAGAAAGTTCACTGAGTATGTGACTGGTGTGAGCAAGTGAGAAGGAATAGAAAATACTATGCTGGTTATAGTTAGTTGGAATTGGCGATGATGATGCACCTGCGAGGTAATGATTATTTGATGAGAGTGAATGCGCAATGGTCTGGTGACAGGTGGTGAAAGCTCCAAGAATTGAGATAGTATACCCCACTAACCCACATATGTTTGGAAAGATTGTACTGTCCCACTGAGGGGTTAATTCTGTTCAGTGAGAAGTGAGGAGAGGTGATATCTGTTTTAGAGCCTTAGTTTAGTTTAAGGGAGGAAAAAAAAATGGGAAAAAAAAGAATAATTTTTAAATTTTTGTTTATTTTTGAAAAAGCAGAAGGGAAGAAGTTTTTTTCAGTGATGAGGTGAGAGTAATATCAGAAATAACTCAATAGGAAATTAAAGGCAGGAAATGGTTAATGAGATTGATAAGAGAATAAAGTTTTATTCCTAAATGATGTGAAATATCCAAGGACTGTTACAGAACTGTTTTCCATAACAAGGACATTTAAACAATTATATGTTGAAAGATCTTAGAATTAAACATTTTTTTTTCTCCCTTTTGAAAAAGCACAATGAATAGATTAAAGTTATTGCAATGTTTGTATGGGACAGTGATCAGTGATGACCTCCAGCCCCCTCCCCTTTGCTTCCCTCATGTGATAATGTTGTTTTATCAACATCTGTTTAAAAACTGCCATTTTTAACCCCGAAAGACAAATGCTAATATAATGTCGTGGCTTAATAATGCTATTGCTTTTGCTTGTTCTTTTTAAATTAAATTCCAGCCAATAGTGGTGTGACCATTCCAGAGAAAAGATTAATTTTCAAATTGAGGCATTTAATTTTGCACAGAAAAAGCAAGTGTTTTAAAAAAATATTATTATTATTATTATTATTATTATTATTATTATTATTATTATTACTGAGCCACTAGAAATTCTTTAGAAAATAATATTGAGTCTGCAGGTACCTCTGCAGAATCCTTATCAAAGCCCTTATTGAAAAATACAGATTTTATAGTGATTATTATAAGATGCATATTGAGTTGCATTTTTATGCTTACTGATTTATCTGATTGCATGTTGCCACTTTACTAGATCCATTGGTCATGCATATGAGCCTACAAATAAGGAATGGAGGTCACAATTAGGCACAGCACAACTGGGTACTGCTACTAGTAATCACATTTGCTGCACAACTAATCATGATATTCTCTCAAATATTTGTAATGATTTAATGATTGTTTTTTCTCAGAGTGGTTTGGAAGAAATTGTGTATTATTAACAGGAATCCATGAGAGACTGCTGTCAGAAGGCACTAACCGATATTAGGCATTAGCAATTAGTATTTTGATGAGTTTTTAACTACTCATCCTGTCACAAGTTTCTGAACATCTATGGACCACAAGAAATTGTTTTTTCCAAATTTTACAAAAAGGCATATTATCTAATACCCATAGTATTTGCAACACTCTGCTATTGCAGGTTATCTGCCCAATGTGATTATTCTTATTATTTTTTTAGTGCAAATAAATTCACTTTACAGTTATGGAAGTATTACAGTCATCTAATCATTGATTTATGATCTGCATATCTCTTACTATCAAATAGCAAATAGTCAGTACTTATTGCATTTATTTACAGTGCAGTCCAATATACGTGGAATCAATTAAGCAAAAGTTTTATTGACAGCCCCTCTATGTCCCACAATGAGTTGCATGATTGCTACCACAATGCTGATTCAATATGTTTATGATCTAATGATGTGCTTAAATTCTTTACAGGATTCTCTTACTGACACCTTTTCTATGACTACTACTAAATCTAACGGACACAGAGCTGACAAAGTACAATATAGTGACATCATTTTTCATTTAAGGCTCTGATACACGAACTGACAGAAACCACAGCACTGGATATATCAGATTTATCATATACCTGTCTTTACTGAAATGAACAACAAGCAGCGGCCTTGGGAGTTTGAACACATATACATGGGGGTTCACATAGACCCATCAGGTGCTACAGTTGCACACTTGACCGAGTGGCATCTGCTTTACCAACATGTTTAAGGACTGTGGCGGCTGCTGCAGCCTTTGTATAGAAATTATAGGACACCGCACACTATGTGTCTCTAATGCTACATTTTTTCTAATGAACTCCTCACGGACATGACATTTCCAGTGCATGGTTCTCTCCTTCTGCTCCCAGCTCCACATGACCTGACCATTGTCAGGTGTGGTACGCTAAATCCTGCTACTCTGCTACCTGGTGGGACCCGGGAGTCCCAGAGGATGGACGAGAGGCAGGATTTAGAACATGATTGTGAGGAATATTTAAAGCAAAATTTCTACAAAGATTGTAGTTGTCACCAACAAGCAGACTCAGGATGGCCATATACGGGATATGCGGTAGTATTGGATTTAGAGATCCTAATTTTCCATCGTGATTTTGCTATGATATAATACGCTAATATCACAGCAAGTAAAGGAGCTCATTGAGGCTGTGCAACTCACTGCAAAGGCAGTAGTTGTTAAGTGTCAAGCTCACATGTTATAAAGTGATCTTGTTGCACTTGGTAACAAAAATAAGATGGCCACTGTTGTGAATCACACCACTATACAATTTAATGTTTTTTTAGCAGAAGTTCATAAAGCACCAAGAGTTGTGTATTTAACAGGAATGTGCCAATGGATGATGAATGGATGCAGTCAAAGGGCTAATGGCCTATGGAAAGATGGTGGGGGCAGATCAGTAGCTCCCCAAACCCCTCCTCCTGGCATATACAGAAGCTGCCCATGGGATGACCCATGTAAGGAGAGAGAGGGCATGTATGTTGATTTCATCTTATGCAGAGGCCCAAACTCATCTGCAAAAGAAAGAACCCAGGAAAATTATTCCTATAGAACCATCTCACATCCGCCCTACCAAGGTTCATTCCTAAGGTTAAAAATAAATTTATTGAATTTACATGCATACAAAATTATTAGAGATGTGCGGCGGCCACTTTTTCGGGTTTTGGTTTTGGATCTGGATCTCCCTTCGTGTTTTGGATCTGGATTGGTTTTGGCAAAACCACCCTTGCGGGTTTTGGTTTTGGTTTTGGATCTGGATGTATTTGGAAAAATGCTAAAAATTGCTAAAATAATAGTTTTCGGGCCTGTTTTTGCCCCTAAAGTGTTATTAAGCTCAATAACATTAGTTTCCACTCATTTCTAGACAATTTTGATCACTTCACAGCTCACAAAATCGTTTTCATATACTGTAGTAGGGCCATAAGGTTATCCCGAGGTAGCTGGATGACTAAGCTAGGCGACAGCAGTGGGCATCACATACATGTGGACCTTACACTTGTGGACCTTGTCACACTGGACACAGGATATATGTCGTCACACAGGATATATGTCGTCACAGTGGACACAGGATATATGTCGTCACACTGGACAATGGATATAGGTCACGCTGGACACAGGATATATGCCGGCACACATTACATGTCACACTGGACACAGGATATATGTTGTGACTTGTGACACTGGACACAGGATATATTGTTGTCACACTGGCCACTGGATATATGTCGTCACACTGGACACAGGATATATGTCGTCACACTGGACAATGGATATATGTCACGCTGGACACAGGATATATGTCGTCACACTGGACACAGGATACATGTCGTCACACTGGACACAGAATATATGTCGTCACACTGGACACAGGATATATGTCGTCACACTGGACAATGGATATAGGTCACGCTGGACACAGAATATATGCCGGCACACATTACATGTCACACTGGACACAGGATATATGTTGTGACTTGTGACACTGGACACAGGATATATTGTCGTCACACTGGCCACTGGATATATGTCGTCACACTGGACACAGGATATATGTCGTCACACTGGACACAGGATATATGTCGTCACACTGGACACAGGATATATGTTGTCACACTGGACACAGGATATATGTCGTCACACTGGATATATGTCATCACACTGGACACAGGATATATGTCATCACACTGGACAATGGATATATGTCACGGTGGACACAGGATATATGTCGTCACACTGGACACAGGATATATGTCGTCACACTGGACACAGGATATATGTCGTCACACTGGACACAGGATATATGTCGTCACACTGGACACAGGATATGTCGTCAGTCGTCACACAGGACAGGACACAGGATATATGTCGTGAGTGACTTGTGACACTGGACAATGGATAAGATATAGGCCGTCACACTGGACACAGCCCCTTGTATTAATGCTGCCCCTGTACACAGTGTACTACTCAGCAGCACTGCAGCCCCTGTGTGTGAGCACTGCAGCACTGAGTTAGTTAGTTAAATCACAAAAAAAACACAGGGTTCAGGGCTAAATAAAATAAATCACAACACAGGGCTTAGGGCTAAATAAATCACATCCGGGCACGGGCCACAGGACAGCCCCTGGACAGTGGACACTGCAGCCCATGCGTGTGAGCACTGCAGCACCTAGTTAGTTAAATCACACTACAGGGCTCAGGCCACAAGTCTACAACACAGGGCAGTGAGGGCAGGTCACGGAGCACAGCACAGCACGGAGCACATGGCATGGAGCACAGCACAGGGCAGTGAGGGCAGGTCACACTACTCCTCAGCAGCCACTGAACCTGTCCACTTATAAGATCATTATTTTAATATATATATATATATATATACACATTTTTTTTTGGGAGACCATCAAACCTTATTCAACATCCAGCAGCAGACCTGTCACTCTAATTCTCACATCATCTAAAGACTTTACCAGAAAAGCAAACAAGCTTATGAAGGGATGTTGTTATAAAGTCCAGCCTGGAGACTATGCAATGGTGAGAAAATTCTTACAATTAAATGTCTCGTAGATCAAAGGCAAGACCCGTCCCTGTGAAACAAACCGATTGAATTAATGCGTCTCACTGCAAGAAGGTTTCTGACCTGGTGGTGATATCAGTTGAAGGAAAAAGATACTGATGCAGATAAATATTGTGACTTTAATTTTAACTTAATAAACTTATTTGATGATGGGCCTGTCCAGGGCCCCCACACAGACCAAGACAAGGTCCACGGAATCGGGGGGCATCCTTAGTGTTGTCCCTGCGGGTTGTGGGCGAGAAGAGGTCCACGGAATCGGGTGATACCCTTAGTGGTGTCCCTATGGGTTGTGGACAAGGTGTAAAAGAAGGATTCCCTTGAGTGACCAAGTTTCCCATACTATCACTGAAGAAGTCATTTTTGTTTTTTTAAGTTTTCATCTTTTTATAGTGAATGAGGGTTACCAGGGATTGGTTGCTGGCAAGGACAGTGTGTATAGTTATCAAAGAGGTATTGCGTATTGAGTCATGGTGGTGTATTCTACTTCTGCTTTTCATTTTAATCATAACAGACACACATATACATCATACTACTGATTCTCCCAGGTTTCGGTATGCATCAGAGGATGGTAATAAAATACTGATAGCCAATATGTTAAACTAATTAGAAGGTTTAAAATAAATATATGAGTAATAACATAAAAGTAACTAAGAACTCCCACACCAGAACCATTGATAGAATACATCTGGTGAGGTATCAGTAAAGAAGAGGCATTCTAAGTAAGGATGGTAACAATGGTGCAAACATAATATCTATATGCAAACTGACATTTCTTCCTTAGACGCTCATCATGAGCTGATAAAAAGAACAATAAGGTAAATTGATTGTTGGTTAGATTGTCATCTACGGTATCACTCCAGTAATGTTGGGTTAATGGCTACTTCAATATCAGTCAAATCAAACAACACTTCACTATCTATGTAGGATTCACACAAGTGAATTTTATAAGGTTACTGACTCTCCTCAGGTTTAAAACTAACAAAGGGTCCAAAGTAGAATCAGGAAAGTATCACATGTATTAACAAAATTGAATAACTGAACATGATTAGAGAAATGCTGTTGTAGAGAACATTAAATACCCTAAATTGGTAAAGAGAGTAATAACAGGAGATATTTTGGAGTACAACAAAACATGTAGTATCATGTGACAGAGTTGGGTGAGCTAGTAGAAAATCTAGATAAAAAGGTTACTCATTGAATTGTTTCTTATGATGTTTTCTCAAACATACTGTCTCATAAGCCAAGGACATTACCACAAGGATTATATTATATTTACAAACTTAAGGTTTCTAAATGGTTACAAACAAGATATATTGTAATAAATTTTACTTTTACTAATTAATACAGTGGTGATTCAACATGAAGATTTGAAAGTAACATATGGTATATTAAAAGAAACATTTATTTACATTATCGCCAGATTATAAAATTTGATTGGGGTTGTGAACATAATTAAAATATGGTACAAGCATCACAAATACTAAACTGATGGTGACGTTAAAAGGAAAGTTGAATGAAATTATTTGGGTTGAAAAAAATTTAGTTTATTGAACAGGTGTGAGTGATGTGATTCCCTACAGTTGGTTTATTTGGTTCGCATAAGTCAATAACTGGTTCGCATAAGTCAATGTTAAATATGCTTTAAGAAGTTTAATGTTTTTGCCAAGATAATATTATTGATTTTTCTGTATACTAGTGAAATGCTTCAAGAAGTTTTTCCGATGTATTAAGAGAGAAACAAATGATGCTCAGTACGAGAGATATGAACTTTCTTCGGAGATATGAAAAAAGTTCTGAGGATGGAACTG
>NW_028142738.1:0-33884 GCF_055691185.1 Crinia signifera | reverse complement strand
TTTCTATTATTATTAGTGCAGGTTAAGTATCCCTTATCTGAAATGCTTGGAGCCAGGACCATTTTGGAAAAGGGAGTATTCTGGATTTTGGAATATTATTATTTTTTTCTTACTCACCTGGGTCCCCCTGACATCCACAGCGACCATCAGATTCATCTTCAGTGGCATCCACAGTCTCAAGGATGCATTGCACAGGTGCTCCGGTGATGAATATAGTGTATGGTCTGCAATCTTGCCTCCTGGGAAGCTGCTGGGGAGTTTGAGGTGGATTGAAGTCTAACTAGTATATGGGGATCTTTATTCCCTAGTCTGTCACTATTGTCTGTCTGTGACTGTTTCAATTGATATTATCAACCCTTTATGTATACAAAGCATAACATTAAACTTCCTTGTTTCGCCAAAAGTGTTAATTAGCTCAAGAAAAGAGACCATAAAACAATGGGGGAATACATATGTTATGATAAAACAAAGAGCCAATAACATGCAGAAAATGGACGTGGCCTATTTCCCACAAGGCCATGCCCTATTTTTGTGTTCATGCCTTTGGAATGACATTTGTAGGAGCATGACCTTGTGTCAACACTCAGCATTTACTTAGGCTGGGGGTGAGACAAGCAGATTGAAAATGCATTATTTACGTAATCGTCCCAATATAAACATTTTGTATTACCTTTTCAATTTGCTGTGATTTTTTTTATTAGTGGGACTTTTGACAATCCTTATTTTCATTATTTTATTTATTTTTTTAAATTCTGGCTCGTTTCCGATTCAAGCTACTCGCAGTAATTCTCTCACGTTTACAGATCGATGTTTTGATTTTACATATTTCAATGTTGACAAAATGCCTCACAAAAGTTAATTAGACAGCCCCCACACCCGCTCTGCAGCCGCATACCTGATCTGCTGTCTCGCCATCGCACCCCTCTGCTCTCCAGCTGCCGCACCCAGCCTCTCACCCCCTCGCGATCTCTGTTCCCGCTTCCTGATGCTGGATACAGCATGCTCCACCCACGATGGGATGTCATGACATGTGATGACATCACACCAACCACACAGCAAAGCATCTCACAGGCAGATAAGCCGACACACAGAGGAGCAGCGTGAAGTCAGAGGACGCATGCACCTATCCTGCAAGAACGGGAGCCATATCTCACTTAGTAAAGAGCCACATGCGACTCATGAGCCACAGGTTGGCCACCTCTGCCCTATACGAAAACAGACTTCCTGTCAAATAAGATTACAGCAGCAAACAATGGGTCAGCTCATCTTTACTGTACAGTGGAGATGCTTTGCAAACCAGCATGCCTCAGCCTGATGAAACCTCTCTGATGTAAGGAGGCTTGCACTGTGTTTGTAAACTTCTTTGCAGATAAAGTATCCTTCATCCAGGCTTGAATATCCATTGTGCTATCAATGAAGTTCCAGGTTTCCAAACGTGCCCATTTAAGCCACCTTTCCTTATGGATCATCTTTGATCCAATAGATGTAAAAGTTGTGAAATTGTTTGAATGTTACTTCCCACCACCAGTGATCTGGACTCTGCCTTAACCAAGCTTCTAATTAGGTGTATGGGCATGATTGGCCAAAAAGAATAGTTCAATGCTTTTGGTATACAGGCATCTTAAAAAAAAAAATCACATCAGCAATCACAATTAATTGTTTCTCAGATCCAATGATTATCCCCCCCCCAGATAAATTGTTTCCCCAATCTATCTGAATTGCTCACACATTATGGATTTGTTTTATTGATAGGCAGATGTTTCTTGTCATAAGATCTTCATATCTGGAAAGTGTCCATACATCACCTCAATCGATTGTCATTCCAGCTGTCATGACTGGTGCTACAAATTTTTATCTGCTTGAGGGGACAGAAAGATATATTTGATGACAGGTGGCAGAGAAGGGGTAGATAAACGCTAGGTGGTAGGGAGGTAACAGATGCATGGCATTAGGGAGGGGATATAGAAATGCAGGGCATTAGGGAGGGGATATAGAAATGCAAGGCATTAGGGAGGGGATGTAGAGTAGGGAGGTGATAGAGTGACACAGGGTGGTAGGGAGGGGAAAGATACACAGGGTGGTAAGGATGGGGGGGGGTGCTAGGAGGTATGGAGGGGATGGAGAGATGCTAGGTGGTGGGGAGGGGATAGAGAGATGCTAGGGGTGGGGAGATAGACACCAATACCAAGAATCACCAAATACATATATAACTATGATAAATTATGTTAAATTATACGTAGTAGCAGAGGAGTAAATAGCCATAAACAAAAAGTTGTGCCAGAGCCTGGAACCCCCACATCAGTGGTCACACGGATCCACTGCTGGATGTTGCCTGACATCAGAACAGCACTGCTATCACCCGGAACTCCCACCCACTGGCCGCTGTCGGTCATGAGCAGACAGCCAGTCCCCACCACCCATCTACTACCTGGTTACCTTGACCACCGCTGCCCCGCCCCCCTGCTACAGATTACCGGTGAGCTGGCACTGTTCTCCCACCGGCCAGAATATAATTATATAAAAAAAATAAAAAACATATGAATGGTACAGGGGGTAGCTTGCTGGGCCAGCGGGTCCCAAAGCAAATGCACCCTCTATAGTTACGCCACTGCCTGATTCTAAATATACAGGGGGGGGGGGGGGGGGGAATTAGTGGATGTCCCCTTTATTTTCAGAACCGGCACCAGACTCCACTAGCAGGGTGGTAATGCCTCGACCAAGGGACATACTTGATGGTGTCCCATGGCCAAAGCATTATCCTCCCTAATGAGTCAGCTGAGGCTGGGGATTATTGGTGAGGTGGGGATTCCCCAAATAAATCTCCCCCCCCCCCCCTCTCAAGGGCACCCTAGGCCTGGGCTGAAGCCCGGGACTATTCCCTGTACCCCTGGATGGTGGGTGTGGGGTTGATATGCATAAAATAATATTGGCCTTTACAGTTGAACTACAGGTCCCAGCAAGCCTGACCCACATGCTGGTATTTGGAGAATCACAAGTACCAGCATGTTGGCCATTAAATGCCCACTGGTACCTATAGTCCCCCTGCAAAGGCAATATTAAAATAACCACAAAACACTGATTGCCGCTGCTGCCTCACCATGCCGCAAGGGGATAACTGCTGCTGGATCTGGGGCCACAGCAAATTGGGTCCTGCACCCAGCAAACCCCGGACCACTGCTGTCGGGACCACCGAAGATGGGGTTCTCGCATTACCGCTGCAGGATCCCTGCCAGACAGCAGCCAGGGTCTCAGAACACCCACTACTAGTGTATCGGCAAAGAGGTCGTCCTGTTGGCCGATCCTTGCCATACACCAGCCCAGCAAAGCCATGATGAATCAGATTTTTAAACATGTTTAGAAATATGATTTGGCCATCCCAATAAATTTCTGATCGGTATCGCCAGTAGGGGCAGCCCACACTCTTGCGATTGATTGTGACAATCATCTCCAAAATAAAGGATTGCCACAATTTATTGCAGGTGTATGGGCTCCATAATTTAGATCCCAACTGCATGACCAACTATCAAACCGTCCTATTGTGAGAAAGTCACTGATCTAGATCTTAATGTCTCCAAAGTAGTTTCAGGGTCTCTGTGGGGTCTTTTGTATCAAGGAAATAGGGTGGATAATATAGCCATTCCTCACAGACCATGACCAGATGTCTAGTGTCCATGTGTCTCTGAAACTACATCTCTTTCTCTCACACATGCACAAACACAGAGGCAAGCACAAGGTAGCAGACTAGATTTCAAAGCATTTGTTTAGAGTGTGCTTACTAGTTTTAAATAAAATTGCCTAATGGCAGTAAGTAGGCATGGCAGAACCGAATAATAATGCACTCGAACAGTTAAAAGAAACACTGAGTAAAGTTTATGCAGAGTGCACAGCAGAAGCGCCAATACCCATCCAAGCACGCTGGGTTGCTCATCTGGCCGACGGCTCAGAGGGAAGCAGTATGAAATCCCGGCGTTCAAAATCCCGACGCCGAAATCCCGACAAGGGGGAGACGTGGATCGCCCCCTCCCCAATACCCCCCCCTTGCAGGCTCGCTGCGCTCGCTACGCAGCGGGCCCGATGCCTCGCTACGCTCGGCACACTAATTTATTCTCCCCAGGAGGGAGAAAGTGTCGGGGATTTCGGCGGTCGGGATCCCGACCGCCGGGATTTTAACTGCATCCCGCTCAGAGGTAGACATCCATTTGCAAGCCTTGCAAACCTATTTGCTATGTGGGATTTTGCAGGGCAGGGGGCTTATACAGAACTGTTCACATGGCGGACAATTTCGTCCATGTGGGAACAAGTCTGAATTGGGCCCTAAATTTCGGGAGGCCACTCATAAAAGTTGGGGGTACTGACACATCTGTACAGAAAGTGCAGTGGAAGCACCTATATTTACCTGTCCGAACTGGTGTCGGAGGGGTGCGTCCATCCCTGAGCAAGTCCGGCTGGGTCCTCTGCCAGCACCCGGTGATTGGCGCCACCATCTTACTTCTGTCATCTTATCAGCTGGTAACCACTCTGCTGCTCCATTGAGCCAGTGACTGCTTCCCTTCAGGTTTAAAAGGGGACTTCAAGATACTGGGCTGGTACTGGTATTGCAGTCTATGGAGACTGGGGGGGTGATTCTGGTTGGTTTGCAAAAGCGAACTCCTTCCTTAATGGACAAAACCATGTGCACTGCAGTGGGGCAGATATAACATGTGCAGAGAGAGTTAGATTTGGGTGGGGTGTGTTCAAACTGAAATCTAAATTGAATTGTAAGAATAAAGCAGCCAGTATTTACTCTGCACAGTGCACATAAACAAAATAACTCACCCAAATGTAACTCTCTGCATGTGTTACATCTGCCCCACCTGCAGTGCACATGGTTTTTGTCCATTAAAGGAGTTTGCTTTTGCAAACCAACCAATACCTGGGCTGGAATCTGTATTGTGCTCTATGGAAATGGTTCAAAACCAGTATTATGCTCTACGTAGACTGGGCTGGAACCCATAATATACTCTGGATGACAGAATTCACAAACACACTGGAGTGCAGACAAAGAGCCCTAGAGTACTGTCTGATGGAGCCGATGTATGTGGCTATGTTGTTCTGGTGCTACGTTGATGTCCCAGTGATTCCTTTTATACCCCTTGCAGACTCTGGTTTGGAGGTGCAGGTCATGTACATTACTGGAACAACACAACAGTATTTGTCCCATCCAGTTAGGTTTCAGGAGAAGATATAGCACTGAAATAGCCCATGCAACATGGGATTCTGGTTCAGCACCTGAAAAGTTTCTGTGGATGGGATGCAGTTTAAATCCCGGCGTTCAGAATCCCGATGCCGGAATCCCGACCGCCGGAATCCCGACACTTTCTCCCTCCGTGGGTGTCCACGACACCCCTGGAGGGAGAATAAATTAGCATGCCGAGCGTAGCGAGGCACCGGGCCCGCTGCGTGGCGAGCGCAGCGAGCCCGCAAGGGGGGGCGATCCACGTCCCCCCCTTGTCGGGATTTTGGCGGTCGGGATTTTGAACGCCGGGATCCCGACCGCCGGGATTTCATACTGAATCCCTGTGGACTGTATGACACAGTCCTTACTTGGTTCACAACTTCACATCATTTCTCACAGACAGGCCACTAGCTCAGGTAGGTCGATTTCTTCCCCCATCACCAAACTATTGGGGCACAAAGTTTGCAAAAGGGGCTTCCCTCTTTCAATCACCAGAGCTATGTGGGAGAAATTGAGAAATAGGAGTAGGATGCTTCCGGCAAAAAGTCGAATCCAGATGTTTTGCTCATGTTAGGTCAATCTAATGTTTATTTGTTAAAAATGTGCTGTCTTTTTGAACAGGTAAGTAATTTTGAACATTGCCGAATACAACTCACCCCAAAAAACCCAGCACCAACTTTATAGAGCTGTTTTGCATCCGACTTTCAAACTTGGCTTCCATTATAATTTATAATGGAAGCCAAGTTTGAAAGTCGGATGCAAAACAGCTCTATAAAGTTGGTGCTGGGTTTTTTGGGGTGAGTTGTATTCGGCAATGTTCAAAATTACTTACCTGTTCAAAAAGACAGCACATTTTTAACAAATAAACATTGTAAAAAGTATTTCTAACCTTAAAAATGAAAACTTTGAAAAAGCTCATGTACTGTAGGAGTCATTTTGTACTTTTCCACAAAAGGATGGGAATCAGGCACACAAACAGCTTCTGCTGATTAAAATATGTTCTGTAATCCTATAGATTGTAAATTTACAGCAGGGACCTTCTACATCCAAGTCTAGGTGCGTACACACATACAGATTTTTCTGTCTGATCTATCTGGTGGGAACAAAAACCTGGAAATGTATGGGAGCAAATGACAATCAAAAAATTGTTCCCAAATGCTTGAAAACAGACAGTGATCAGTCAGACAAATTGTTTAAATCATTCTGATATAACAAATTTATCAAAGCATATCTTTCTTTCTGTTTTCCTGCATTTGGGTGGAAATTTTTGATTGTCATTTGCTCCCATACATTTCCAGGTTTTCTCCTACCGCAGCAGGGGACATTGCAGTACTGACGTATGAGATAGAGTGGGTGCGTAGGAGGAGTCGGCACTTAAGTGAAATTTTGTCTGTAGCTGGCTCCTCCCCCCTCTATCTCCCTCCAGACCCCAGTCTTAAAAAAGTGCCGGAGGAGTCGGTCTCCTCGGCAAGGTCTCCTCAGGGAGACTAGGTTTTTATTTGTTTTATTTTGTTTTAAATCGTTTTTACTTAGTATGTTTTCACAGGCAGTCCCTGAATAGGGTGCCTGCTTTGTGGGAGGCTCTGGAGGGTCTGGTCGACACTGCGTGCAGTTCTCTTCCAGTACCCAGCCTCTGGAGCATCGGGGACCCGTCGCAGCTGCTTGCAGCTCGCGTTACGGGTCCACGGTTTTATCCCCCTCAGTCCAGAGCAGGAAGAGGTGCGATGCGCCATGTACAGGGGGCGGCCAGAGTAGCGCGCTGGCCGGGCAGTATCGCCACAGCGGCGCGGCGGTGACGTCATCATTCTCCGGCGGGCGCGGGAAGAAGTGGCTTGTGGGAGGTACTTCACCCGCACGGACGCCATCACTAGAGGAGAGGTGACTACTGCTACAGAGGTCCGCAGGCTGTGTCTACTTTCCTGTGCAGTCCTCAGTGAGCGCTATCTTCCGAATCTACAGGGTACTGTAAGTGACGGAGGATTTTCTACACACACACACGCATTGGGAGGGTTTGTGGCTCCTCTCTCCCTATTGACACCCAGGCCCTAGGCTTTTTCTCTCACTCTGAGAGAGTTCATTAAGGGGTGTTTAGTGTTTGTGTGTGTGTGAGTGTGAGCCTGTGTTGTCCCTTGTGTAATATCTCTGGGCAGGGGCGGATTGGGAATTAAAACCAGCCCGGGAAATATCTTGGAGCAGCCCTAATGGAGGCGGGGCAGCAATGTCGCGCGCCGGAGGCGCGCCCAATTTTTGGGGGGTGTGGCCTATCGGTATGGGCGTGGTCTATTTCACAGAGGCCACACCCAATTTTTGCAGCTGTGGGGGCTTGGCTAGTGGCTCTCTGAGCTGCTGGCTATGTCCCCAGCCCCTCAGACTGCAGAATAGGCGCATGCGTACAGCGTCTATTCTGCAGCCTGTGGGGCTGGGGAGATAGAGACGGAAGGGATGGGGAGGGGGAGGGGGGGTGACAGGGGGTCTCCCATTTGAAAAAAAAAAACACCCAAAAAATATAAAAAAAAATCAGAAGCAGCAGAAGGCACTCTGGACAATTTTGCAACAGCTGCACGGCGGCAGTGACACAAGTAGATAAGAGCAAGACAGCAGTCTAGTGCATCAATGTTTCAGGCATGTGGCCCTTTATCAAGACATGACAATCGATGCAATGATACTCACATATATAGGGGAGTGTGAGGGCAGGAGCACCTCGTGCAGCCATCACCAGCTACGGCACCCGGCGGGCAGTAGGTGACTACATCAATGCCACTTGTCGGGGTGCCCGGGGTCACCAGGGGGCGTGAAGGAAAGGAGATCACCATGTAAACCACAGACTCTGACTAAGGCGTCCGTGTCAGTGAATGTGCGCTCCGGCGGTGGCTAGCCAAGGGGGAGCAGGACAGACAAAAACGGGAGAGGCCCAGGGATGGAAAGTCCATTGCCGGCTCGTGATGTTTGCATGAGAGCTCGCGGGGACATCCTGGTGTCTGTGAATAAACATACACACAGAAACTGTCAAATATGCTGGCCAATAAACACATGTACACAATGTAGCCAAATGTATATAGATGCCCACATCATTAGAACTAGAGAAATACAGAGTCTCATAAATTAAAACAAATGAGAAAAGCAAAAACTGCCACTGTCCGCTGGCACAGTGCGGGGAAGGAAAAGATATAATAAGTGTGCACCCAGCAAGTGTGAAAACAGGTAACTGAGAAAACTGAAAAGTGCCAAACCAAGGGAGTGATAACAACGTGATCGCTGGTGCGGGAAAAGGCGCAGAACAGCATGTGAATAGGGGATGGGGTGACTGACTTGGGTGCTGAAACAGGTCTGAGACGAGGGGAGAGGAGCGGAGAGTCAAGGAAGGTGCCGACTAGAGATGTGGAAGCGTGCAGAGAGCAACTGCGTGGGAAAATGGAATGCGCATGGAATGTGGGTGTAAAAGATGTGTGCGCGTAGAAAGTGTGTGGAAGTTGTGGGTTGGTGTGGGAGCGGGTATCAGTGGAACAGATGTCAGTAGATAGAGCGAATGTGGGAGCAGAGGTGGAATGTCATGAGGAATGCTAACTCCGTCTCAATGCTAGTGACATAGAGACAGTGTCCGCTGTGTGTAAGCAGTGTGGAGGGGGGGGGGACACCGAGGGAACGTGTCAGGTAAGGGACACACTGGAACCTAGTGCATGGACATGAGAACCTGAATGTGCATGGTGGGTGGTGTGATGGGTGCAATTGCAGATGGAGGGAGGGGGGGGGGGGGAATAGCTGAGGGTGGAGGTGAAAGATGCAGAGGGTGAGATGATGATGTGGGAACAAAGTGCACAGAACGGACAGGGCAGATATAAGCACGAAGTTAGGACATAACATTAGCACAACAGCTTAGGAGGGAGACCAAGTCAGGAACGGGGGCATGCGAACATGCACCTAAGATGTAGGAGGGAGGCCAGGGGAGTTTACAAGAAACATGGGAATGGATATATCTAATATATATATATATATATATATATATATATATATATATATATATATATATATATATAGATCTATATATATATATATAGATCTATATATATATATATATCTATCTATATATATATATATATATATATATATATATATATATATATATATATATATATATATATATAGATATATATATATATCTATATATATATATAGATATATATCTATATATATCTATATATTTAGAATGAGGTAAGCGGTATTATTTATTATTATTATTATGCTGGCACTTTACCCGCCTCCTCCTGTGGCTGCCTACTGCTGCTGCAGATCCTGCTCCTCCTCAGCCCAGCGCGCTGCTGCTGCTGGGGAGCATCAAGTGGCCAGGCAGCGCTTCCGCCCGTACTTCATCCAGACCGCGGCCAGCCCTCCCGCGGCCATCTTCACTTCTGGAACAACTGCGGCCGCACTTCCCTACATCCTACAGACCGCGGGAGCAGCTGTGTGCGCTCGCGCATGCGCACCAGCCCTCCCGCGGCCATTTTAACTCAGGGAGCAGCCGAGGCTGGCCGCGGCCATCTTCAATTAGGGAATAGTGCTGCGGCCGCGGCCAGCTCAGAGATAGCAGTTCAGCGGCCGCGGCCCAGATAGGGCGTGTGGGCGGCCACTTCTGCTTTAAAATGTGCCGGCCCACCGGGAAACGGCCCGGTTTCCCGGTGGGCCAATCCGCCCCTGTCTCTGGGACACCTGTGCAGTTATGGCTGGAAAGGGTACTTCTTCTAAGGCAGCTGTTAAGCTGTATGCTTGTAAGAGCTGCAAGGGGCAATATACCCAGCACATGAAGGGTGTTTCACTTTGTGCTCCCTGTTATGATTTATCAAAGGCTTCTGCGCCTGTACTTTCCCCTCAGGCTCCACAGCCTCCTGTGGATCCTATTCACAGTGTGTTAGCAAATTTAACTGCTGAATTGGTGGCCTCTAGGAAGGACAGGGAGTTGATGCAGTCTCAGCTCTCCAGCATGGCTTCAGCAGAGCCAGTTTGGGCCAGGACACTTATTTCCTCTGTGGATTCCCTATCACAGTCACTGGCAGGTACATCTCAGAGGAAGCCTCCTTCTCCGGTAGCTACCAAAAGGAAGGCGATGATGACGGGCTAGAGGTCTTAGAGGACGGTGAGTATGTAGCTGCGCAGGTTCAAGATCCCCCTCGTTAGGTCTACCTTAAACTTAGAAGAAACAAGGGCTCCGCCTCAGGTTTCTATCTTTGGGCGTATTCAGAAGACGCCGGTGTATTTTCCAGACTCGGCAGAACTGGATAACCCGCTGTTAGATATCTGGAAGGTTCCTGATAAGAAATTTCGGTACTTATGAGTTATCTGGGCGCCCGATTTTTTGATTGTATGCCTTAAGTTAAGGCATACAATCAGATGCGATGCGATATCGCATCGCATCGCATCGCATGCGACCATCGGATGCGATGACCCGATTTTTCCATAGGAATCAATGTTAAAATGGACTGAGTCCATTTTAACATGGAATTCAATGGGAAAAAGGGGTCCTTTTCATACCCCTACTATCCAAGTGGGCATGGAGTTGGATATAAACCTGTGGCGAGCGTAGCGAGCCACCGAGCCCGAAGCGTGGCGAGCGAACGGTATTCTGTGTCCGCTCGCCACGCTTCGGGCTCGGTGGCTCGCTACGCTCGCCACAGGTTTATATCCAACTCCATGCCCACTTGGATAGTAGGGGTATGAAAAGGACCCCTTTTTCCCATTGAATTCCATGTTAAAATGGACTCAGTCCATTTTAACATTGATTCCTATGGAAAAATCGGGTCATCGCATCGCATCGCATCCGATGGTCGCATGCGATGCGATGCGATGTGCCCGATCCGACCCGATTTAGAAATCGGGCGCCCAGATAACTCACAAGTACCGAAATTTCAAATTTCTTCTCATATTAAATCTCTCTATCCTTTTTCCCCTGAATCCAGGGAAAAATGGGAGGCTCCGCCTACTCCGGATATTTCTCTATCTAGGCTTTCAAAGAAGACGACCCTTCCAGTTCCAGGGGCGGTCGCCCTTAAAGAGGCGCCAGACCGACGGCTAGATACTACCTTAAAAACTATCTTCACTACAGCGGGGGTTTTGTTAAGACCCGCGTTGGCTTCCGCCTGGGTGGCTCGGGCCATGGAGGTATGGGCCTCTCAGCTTGTGTCTGGCTTAGAGCAGGACAGTCCTAAGGAGGATTTATTGTCCTTAGCTGAATTCATCAGAGACGCGTCCACTTATATAGGGGAGGCATCTGCAGATGTGGCGTCCCTTGGAGCAAAGGTTTCGGCTTCAGCTGTCGTGGCCAGACGGGCCGTTTGGCTGCGGCCGTGGCAAGCTGAGGCTGAAATTAAGAAGGCGGTTGAAGCTCTGCCTTTTTCAGGTGATACGTTGTTCGGTTCGGAATTGGACAAGCTCATCGCGCAGGCTTTTTTACCCTCTTCAGCTCCGCCTCCAAAGCGCCAGTTTGTGGCGCCTTCCTTTCGGGCCTTTCGTGGGTCCTCAGGTTTCAGAGGAAAAACAAGAGGAGGTTTCTCATCATTCAGAGGCCGTAGAGGAAGAGGTGCCAGAGTGGCCCCAACTGCCCCCGCCACTGCCCGCAGGCCAGATCCCAAGGCCACTGACAAGCCAGTGGCATGACGGGCTCGCAGCCCACGTGGGGGATCCCATAGTGGGCGCGCGCCTGTTGCAGTTTGTAGAAATCTGGAGGTCCCATTGCAGGGATGCATGGGTTCTGGACATCATTTCCCAGGGATACAAGCTGCAATTTGCGTCGCTCCCCCCCTCAAGATTTTTTCTGATAGGTCTTCCAAGGAAAGTGGAAGAAAGTCAGGCCCTGCGCGGATCCATCCAGGGTCTTTTAGACGCAAGAGTAGTGGTTCCGGTCCCTGCATCACAGCAGGGCAGAGGGTTCTATTCCAGCGTCTTTGTGGTGCCCAAGCCGGACGACTCGGTGCGCCCTATTCTAAACTTAAAGGACTTAAACCTTCATGTTTGTTATCAGAGGTTCAAGATGGAGTCCATTCGGTCCGTGGTGGCGTCTCTAGAAAAGGGAGAATTTTTGATGTCTTTAGGCATAAAAGATGCTTACCTACACGTACCAATTTGGGAACCCCATCAATGTTTCCTGAGGTTTGCAATAGACAACTGCCATTACCAGTTTCGGGCTCTTCCGTTTGGCCTGTCATCGGCACCCAGGGTTTTTACGAAAATTATGGCGTGCATGATTGCAGCGCTCAGACTCCAAGGAGTAACAATCATTCCGTATTTGGACGATTTGCTGATCAAGGCGCCAAGTCGGGAGAAGCTAGTAGAACACGCCAGGGTGACTTGCAAATTTTTGGTAGACCATGGCTGGATTCTAAATTTCAAAAAGTCACATCTGACACCGTCAAGGAAACTAAAGTTCCTGGGACTCGGAGCGTGATCACGGCAGGACGTGAGTGAGGTCACGTGAGCGGGAGTCCCGGCGCGCCAGTTTGTCTCTCCACGAGATCCGCTCTCCCCCGGCATAGCTAGGTGCCTGCTGATCCAGAGCGCGAGTGGGTGAACCCGGCGTCCTTTGCTCCCCAGCAAGCGGCTGCAAGAGACGCAGGACGCGAGGCGTCCCAGCGATACATCTAATCCGGAGACGCGGACGCGAGTCCTGCTCATACCCAGCAGCACAGCACAAGCAGCGTCAGGCGGCGGTGTCATCCTCCTGTGACGCGGTGGACGTCCTGGTCTCCGTTGGGTCCTGTGAGACTCGTGGTGGAGCGGAGGAAGGAGATTCTTTCCAGCGTAGAGGTGGAGGCACTAGAAAGAGTGAGTTGCTGTTGGTAAAAAACCCTGGAGCACCTAAAGCCTGCCTGGAACGCCGGGGACAACGCAGTGGACCTGGGCTGGATGCGGATGCGGTAATTACTCTACATAAACCCATCGGATTTCCATATTCGCTTCAGGCCGGAGGTAACTGGGTTTCTATATATTCCTACCTTCTGGTGTTTTGGCAGGGGACTGTGAGACTTTGATTGAGTGCCTGGAAGGGCTGTGCTGCGTGAGAGGCAGTGCAAGCTCCCTTATTTAGAGTCCATTACCTGCTGTGGACGGACTTAAGTCCCTAGAGGATCCCTGATTTGAAATATCTTCTAAATAACTGAGATACAGAGTGGAACCGGGCTATAAGCAGTTACTGCAGTACTTGATTCACGGACTCTCTAAAAATAGCCTCAGGGTGGAGGTTTCACGGCTCTTGCATATTTATACCTTGTGGCGTTCGGGCAGGGGACTGTGAGATTATAACTTTTTGCTTGGAGGGTTTATACTGCGTGAGAGGCAGTGTAAGCGCCCGTACACAGTGAATACCACCTGTGGTGGACAGTCTTAGTCCCCAGAAGACGGTTGATTTGGCCACCCCCTAAAAAAAAAAAAAAAAAAAACTGTGACGCAGACAGTTAACCCAAAACTGAAGTATTAGCTCTATATGCTAGTAAACGTTTGAGTCCAGTAAAAATCCCTTGCTACCTGAGCTAGGGTTACAGGAGAGACAGTTACTTATTCGTAAACCCACCTTTATACATAGCCCAAGCTCAGAGGGGAAAATGGGGAAACCCAGCCAGAATACAGCAGCTGCCCGGCTGGAAAAATACGCCCGCACCACAAATAATTCGCAACCTACTACGCCACAAACAACTCCCTCTAAACTGCCCAGCCAGGTGCAGGTCCCTGAAGTAACCTTGCAACAAGTTCTGGACGCTGTTAATACCTGTGAAGTTCGGCTCTCTGAGCAGATTAATAAAGTCCAGGCAGACATCATGTTAATTAGAGACGATGCGCAAAAAACCAGGGACAGGGTGACGGAACTGGAAAAGCGAGTCTCAGATTCAGATGATATTGTGGCCCCTTTACAGACCCAGGTTAAGGCTATGATGGGTCAAATGGCGGACCTACGTGCTAAAGTCACAGACCTGGAGGGCCGCTCGCGGCGTAATAACATTCGCATTGTGGGGCTGGAGGAAAGAGTAGAAGGCCGAGAGCCTGAAAAATTTCTGGAGAGCTGGCTCAAGAAAGAGTTTGGCCAGGAGAATTTTACTGCTCAATTCACAGTTGAAAGGGCTCATCGTATTCCTGCCCGACCCCCTGTGCCAGGGGGACCTCCCCGTACCCTTATAGCGAAAATCTTGCATTATAGGGATCGGGATCAAATTCTTAGGCTGACTCGTGCTAAACCTGACTTTAGCTATAACGGAACCAGGGTATCCATTTTCCCCGATCTCCCCCAGGAGGTCCAAAAAGATCGGGCCAAATTCCGGAACGTGAAATCTAGGATGAGAGACTTGGAAATAAAATACTCCATGCTGTACCCTTCTAAACTTCGAGTTCTGGCAGATGGAGAAGTTAAATTCTTTTCATTCCCTTCGGAGGCTGCGCAGTGGTTGGACAAATTCTATCCGGGCCCTAGACAACTGGCACTGGACACTCAAGAATAAATTGTGTAGTGGGTTTACTTACAGCAAAAAAAAAAAAAAAAAAAAAAGGGCCTCTGGAGGAGGGGGAAGTTTTATAGAACCAGAAACTATCCTGATTATTGAATGTATATGTTCATAGTAAAAGGGCGAGAGTTTCGATGTGTTCTTGATAAAAATGGAGAGTTAGATATAGTTGTGTTTACAGCCTGTATTTAAGGAGCCGGGCCTCCCGTATTATGTGTGGTCATTAGGTAAAGGCTCCTCAGGGGTGATTGGCGGGGAAGGTTTGGGTATAGGTATGCCTCTGGGGATAGGTTATACAGGGTGGGGGGAGGTTGGGTGGGGGGGTTATGTGTTATATGTCATGTGGTTTTTCCTTTTATGTATTGGTGGAGTTGTTGTTTTTTCCTGCTGTGATTTTTGCTTCCCTTCTATGGTGCTCCAAAGCACCCTGTCCTTCCAGTTGTTAATTGAAGCATATGGTTAAAATTGTGACATGGAATGTCCGCGGCCTTAATGATAAGGTAAAGAGGGCTTTGGTTCTCAAGTATTGCAAAACTTTGGAGGCTGATGTGATTTGTCTACAGGAGACGCATTTGTCTAGCGAAAAGTGTGGCTCCCTGAAGCGTCCTTGGATAGCTCATATGTTCCACGCACCATTCACATCAGCCTCCCGAGGAGTATCAATCTTGATAAAGAGATCCGTAGTATATGAACATATTTCCGCTCAGATTGACCCACGGGGTCGTTATGTTTTCATTGATGGTATTTTTGACACCGTTAGATTATCGCTATTGTCAATCTACATCCCTCCCCCGTTTGCCTTTGATATTCTTAGAACTGCACTAGAGTTTATAGCGGTTAGATCCGATAATCCCTTTATATGTGCTGGGGATTTTAACATGGTAATGAACTATGGTCTCGATGTATGGTGCCCCAGAAAGGGTACTCCCTCTGGTGAAAGTTCGCTCGCCAGATTCACGGTGGAGCTGGGATGGTATGAGGTTTGGCGAGAGAGGTTTCCTAACCAGCGACAATACTCTTGTTATTCCCCTTCCTATAATAATTTTTCCCGAATAGACATGATTTATACATCAAGGGACTTAGTTAATAAAATACGGTATATTGATTACAACTCTAGGGGCATTTCAGATCACTCTCCGCTGGTTATGGTCCTTGATACTGATAAAAACCGAGGTTTTAGTTACTGGAAGCTTCAACCAATATGGTTGACCCAATTAGAAAATATCAATGATTTAAAAATCGATCTAGAGGGCTTTTTTGGAGTCAACATAGACTCGGCTAAGGCGGGCAATGTATGGGATTCATCTAAAGCGTATTTACGTGGCATCATGATTAAAAAAATAGCATTTGCTAGAAAACAGCTCCAGATCAAAGCCATAACTTTAGAGACAACAATGTCAGCCTTAGAACAAACTTATACCCTAAATCAAGTAGATTCTGTTAAAACTGAATGGTTATTGGCACAACGGGCCTGGGTCACACATTTACAGGAAATGGCTAAGCTACGGCTATTAAAGGACTCACATAAAAGGTACCTAATGATGGACAGGGCTGGCAAATTGATGGCCTATATGGCAAAAACTGATGATCCCCCCAGGATAATTCCGAAAATTTGTTCTCCTGCAGGAGAAACGCTTAATGAAACCTCTAAAATTACGGAGGTGTTTGTCAACTATTATAAGGAGATATATCTCTCTAAATTAACTTCCAACTATAATAATAGCCTAGATTATCTGAAGGCCATCGATTTGCCTACCCTGTCGGATCAAGATAGGGAGTCTTTGGAGTCATCGTTCACTTTGGGTGAGGTGGAAGGGGCAATAAGAAGTATGGCGTCTGGTAAGGCCCCGGGAATTGATGGATTACCGGTAGAAATATATAAGCTTTTTTGTGACACTTTGTCCGGTAGGCTTCTATATCTCTTCCAAGAAATGGAAAGAGAAGGCCAATTATCACGATCGATGACCGAGGCGGTCATTACAGTGATTCTCAAGAAAGGCAAGGACCCCTTAAGGCCAGAGTCATATAGACCTATATCGCTCCTTACAGTTGACGCCAAGGTATATGCCACTATACTCGCCAATAGAATAGGTGAGGTGTTGGACAAGATAGTTCACGTTGACCAAACGGGATTTAGAAAGGGGAAGTCTACGTCTATAAATGTTAGACGAGTTTTCTCTTATTTACAGGCAAGAAAAATGACAGGATCAGAGACTGTCTTGGCCTCTTTTGATACAAACAAGGCCTTTGATTCCCTGGAGTGGCCATATCTAAGGTCCACCCTTGAGGTGTTTGGCTTCGGGTCTTGTTTTATTAAAAGGATCCTAATGATTTATTATAATCCTTGTGCTCGAATCACCATTAACGGATTCGTATCAGACCCATTTTTTATATACCGTGGGACGAGGCAGGGTTGTCCGCTCTCCCCCTCCTTGTTCTCATTGGCCATAGAGCCACTCGCATGTAAGCTGAGAAAAACTCTGGGAGGAGGGGACTTGGATGGGGGGGCGGATGGCCTTGTCTCACTCTATGCGGATGATCTGCTTGTGGGGATGGCAAACTACAAGCATTATCTTCCTTTGGTGATGCATACTCTCCAGGAATTCGGTCTATATTCTGGACTAACTGTAAATAATAGTAAATCCCACTTATTAGTGGATAATATACAGGATGATACATGGGTAGACCCAGACATAGCTATTAACATACCAAGGGCAGAAAGATTTGAATATCTCGGAGTTGTAATTTCCAAGGATATAAGTGATTACGTCAAGTATAATATTGATCCAGTTATTATTTTGATTAGATCTAAATGTAAGAACTGGCTCAAACTACCTTTGACAGTGATCGGTAGGGTAAACCTTATTAAAATGATGATCCTACCAAAACTTCTCTACCTAATGCAACACTCCCCTCTATACATCCCCGAAGCAATATTTAAAAAAATAAACGGAATAATAACTTCATTTATATGGAGAAATAAAAGACCGAGAGTTAAATTTTCTACACTTATGAGACCACGTGATCTTGGAGGGCTTTCCCTCCCCAATTTTAAATTGTACTATCTATCAACACAATTGGTTCACCTTCGAGAGTGGGTCGTAGATCCCTGTAAAACTGTAGAATTATCAAATTTAATAAATAAGTCCATTCCGGGCCATTCCCCACTACAAGCGTTGCTGACGAATAAATGTCGTAAGAAATACCCTCTGATCCTTACCCAGGCTATAAAAATTTGGATATGGATTTCTAGGATAATAGGCTATAAGGATACTGACCCTGAGACGAGTCTCTCCTCCCTGGAGTCTTTTGGGAATATCAGAAGGCATCAGGGAATGGCGGCCTGGTCTCAGTTTGGTATAAGAAATGTAGGCCATGTGACTACGCCAAGTGGGGTAAAAACTTTTGCCCAATTGCAAGTAGATTTTCAGATCCCAAACAACATGTTTTTTCGTTTCTTACAACTTAGAAGTGCAATGGAAGAACATCTACACACTTCCTCTGGTACTATAAAAGACCACCCAGTTAAAATACTACTACGGAACTTGGGACCTTCTAAAGGCGTATCTAAATGTTATAAGTATATTTCTTCTATATTGCCGCCCTCCGGCCTGTACGATCTTATGACAAAGTGGTCCAGGGAAATCCCTGAGCTTACTTTGGACGATTGGGACCGTGCACTTGCCATACCCAATCTAGCCACTACGTCCCTTAGGAAACAGCAGATCCAATTTAACATCTTGCACCGTACCTACATAACTCCGATAAAAATTAAAAAATTTGTAAGGGAAAAAAATGACTCCTGCCCTAAATGTAGGGCTACGGGTTGTGACTACTGGCATTTATTATGGCAGTGTACAACTCTACAAAAATTTTGGAAGGAAGTCACGGAAGTATTGATAAAGGTAGGCATCCCTAGTGGGGAAATATGCCCCAAGGCGTTACTATTGGGGGTATGGTCCAGGTCCGAGGTGTCATCTGACTTAAGGCAGCTGGGTATTAACCTCGGGGCGATTGCTAAGACATGCATTGCCAGACGTTGGATGGCAGAAAAAGCACCGGATATTAATGACTGGGTTAGTTTGGTTAACCAGACGTTTGAGCATGAGAGAGCTGCGTATCTATCCAGAAATAATATTGGCAGATTTCACGTAATATGGGATAAATGGTATTTCTCCCCATACTCTAAAAGATGTGTGGACACAGATTAATAGATTATTTGAAGACTTTTTTCACTTGGATTTTTTTGATTAAGGCGTAATATTTATAATAAAAAAAAAAAAAAAAAAAAAAAACACATATTTCTAACACCAATTTAAAATTAGATTATTCTCACGAATGCTTTTTAGCTCATAACTGTTTACACAAGCGATAGTTTAAAGATACACTAGGCGGTAGAGTTCTCCGTAACACAAGAATAATTAAAGATAAACCCAATATTAAAGGATTGGGTAGGGAAGAAGATAACCAGTTTGATGAAGCAGTCCGTATATCAAATAGAGAAGGGAAACTAAACAGAGGGGTCCGGGTAGGAGGTACAAGGTAGGAGAAGACTGGAAGGACTTAATTAGAAGTTGTAAAAAACCGAGTCGAAGGGTAGGTTGTTTAATGGTTCCATGGGTGGGGATGTAGATGGTCCCGGTAGGGAGGGACAGCAATTCACCAAACATTGTATGTATGTCATGTAAGATTTTTTTTTTTTTTTTTTGTGCGGTTTGTATTTATGTTATTTCGTTTGTCTGTGAAATATATTTTTTTTTTGTGATATGTATTTTGTATGTAAACTGTGATTTTAAAATCAAATAAAGAAATAATTTAAAAAAAAAAGTTCCTGGGACTCATTTTAGACACAGAAAAAGAGACTGTCTCGCTTCCCTTGGACAAGGTGCGAGCCATTCAAAAGATGGTGCGACACGTTTTGTCTTTGCGAAGGGTATCAGCACACACATGCACGCGATTACTGGGAATGATGGTAGCCTCTTTCGAGGCTCTACCGTATGGGCGTTTTCACACAAGAACATTCCAAGAAAACCTCCTGTCCCAGTGGTCGGGATCCCACTTGGAGATCCACAAAATAATTCTTCTATCAAGGGAAGCGCATCTGTCTTTGAATTGGTGGCTGTCAACTTCTCATCTTTTGAAGGGACGCAGCTTCAGGCCCTGCACTTGGACTATTCTTACGACGGATGCCAGCCTGAGAGGTTGGGGAGCTGTGACCCAAGGTTATACCTTTCAGGGCCGTTGGTCTGTTCAGGAAGCCAAGCTATCGATAAATATTCTGGAACTCAGGGCCATCAGGTTGGCTCTCCTTCAGGCCCAAGACTTGCTCAAGGGTCTGCCAATAATGGTCCAGTCGGACAATGCAACCGCGGTTGCTTATATAAACCGTCAGGGCGGGACGAAGAGCAGGACGGCGATGAAAGAAGTCCGTCCGATTCTGCAGTGGGCAGAAGCTTATGCGTCCAATTTCACGGCAGTGTTCCTCCCGGGAGTGGAGAACTGGCAGGCGGATTACCTAAGCCGCCAGGATTTCCATCCAGAAGAATGGACCCTAAATCCGGAAGTTTTCCATCTCATCACGCGTCGGTGGGGGACTCCTCAGATCGACATGATGGCATCCAGACTGAATCACCAACTTCCTCTTTACTGTGCCAGGTCGAGAGATCCGGAAGCCTGGGCGGTGGATGCGTTGTCAATTCCCTGGAATTTCGACCTCATCTACATCTTCCCTCCATTTCCCTTGTTAGCACAAGTACTCAAACGGATAAAAGGAGGGTCAGCTTCAGCGATATTAATAGCCCCGGATTGTCCGAGAAGGGCTTGGTATTCGGACTTGAAGCTTCTTCAGGCCGATGTTCCGTGGCGTCTTCCTCTCAGGGAAGATCTTCTGCAGCAAGGACCGTTCGTCTACCCAGGCTTGACGCAGCTACGTTTGACGGCGTGGCTGTTGAAGCCGATTTGTTAAAGAGGCGGGGTGTTCCAGTGGCAGTAATCCCCACCATGCTCAGGGCTAGGAAGGAGGTAACCTCCAAGCATTATCATCGTATTTGGAAGTCTTACGTGGCATGGTGTCAGAGGAAGAAGGTGGAGAGAGCGGTTTTTCAGCTGCCTCGCCTTTTGGAATTTCTTCAGTCGGGTTTGGACAAGGGTCTTCGTTTGGGATCTATTAAGGTCCAAATTTCCGCCTTGTCTGTTTTTTTCAACAGAAAATTGGCACTCATTTCGGAAGTGCAAACTTTTCTTAAAGGAGCTTTGCGGTTGCAGTCTCCGTTTGTCCCATCGACTGAACCATGGGATTTGGGACTCCTGCTGGAGTTTCTCAAATCTGAGTCTTTTGAACCTCTGGATTCAGTGGACTTAAAATGGTTAACATGGAAGACTCTGATGCTCCTGGCGCTGGCTTCGGCCAGCAGAGTTTCAGAACTGGGGGCTCTGCTATGTCGTCCTCCTTTCCTGGTTTTTCACAGAGACCGTGCAGAGCTAAGGACTCATCCTAAATTCCTTCCCAAGGTGGTCTCTTCGTTCCACGTGAACCAACCAATCGTGGTTCCGGCCCTGTCTGGGTCTTCAGGGACGTTGGATGTCATAAGAGCATTACGCATCTATGTGGATAGAACCGCTTCTTTTCGGAAGACGGAATCTTTATTTGTTTTGTTTGGGGCAGGAAGGAAGGGATGGCCAGCATCAAAGCAGACTCTGGCCAGGTGGTTGTGCCTTACTATTAAGGAAGCGTATGCGAAGGCCCACGTTCAGGTTCCTCCAAATATCTCTGCCCATTCTACTAGATCGGTCAGTACTTCCTGGGCGGCTGCCAGGGGAGTGTCGTTGACGCAGGTTTGTAGAGCTGCCACGTGGGTAGGCTCCAACACCTTCGCTAAGTTTTACAAGTTTGATAGGTTTGCCAGAGAAGATTCTTCTTTTGGCAGAGCTGTCTTACAGGATCCTCAGCGCTCGCCCTCCCGGGTGTAGTGGCTTTGGTATCATCTCATACGTCAGTACTGCAGTGTTCCCTGCTGCGGTAGGAGAAACAAGGAATTTGGTACTTACCGATAATTCCCTTTCTCCGAGGCAGCAGGGGACACTGCATGCCCACCCAGCGCTTTTGTTCCTATTCAGCAGTCCCGTTCCTGCCATGATTGTTCAGCGGTCCTGATAGTTCTGTATTTTTGCAGATTGTGTTACTTATCTGTTGGTTGGCTTGAAGGATTGCATGACTGTTAGTTGGGGTGTTTACTCACTATTCTTTGTTTCTAGTCTGTGGTTCCGCTTTGCCTGTCCCCTTCCTCTCTCGGTCACGTTTTTTAAGACTGGGGTCTGGAGGGAGATAGAGGGGGGAGGAGCCAGCTACAGACAAAATTTCACTTAAGTGCCGACTCCTCCTACGCACCCACTCTATCTCATACGTCAGTACTGCAGTGTCCCCTGCTGCCTCGGAGAAAGGGAATTATCGGTAAGTACCAAATTCCTTGTTTTGTTCCCACCAGATAGATCAGACAGAAAAATCGGTACTTGTTTCCTAGCACGGCGCCGACGATTTTGATTGTATTGATCGGGTTGGAAAAATCGCATCGATCGCATCGCATGCCAACCAAATCGCATGCGATGCGACCGACGCGATCGACCCGATTTTTACATTGGAATCAATGTAAAATGGTCCCTGAGACCCGATTTTACATTGATTTAAATGTAAAAAGCCCCCAAACCCCCCATTTTAATAGCAAACACCCCCCTGATGGGTGAAATGGCCCTCCATTGTTAACGCCACCCCACTATTGACGCCAACCCGAAGCGTGGCGAGCGCAGCGAGCCCGCGAGGGGTGGCGGTATGCGTCCTCCAACCTTTTCATACCCCCACTATCCACGTCGGCGTGGAGTTGTTTTTATATAGTGTGGCGAGCGCAGCGAGCCACCGAGCCCGAAGCGTGGCGAGCGCATCGCATACCTTCACAGGTATACGCGTCCCCTCATGGGGCACGCTGTCCTCGCCACGCTTCGGGCTCGGTGGCTCGATGCGCTCGCCACACTATATAAAGTCAACTCCACGCCGGTGTGGATAGTGGGAGTATGAAAAGGTCGGAGGACGCGTACCGCCGCCCCTCGCCACGCTTCGGGGTGGCGTCAATAGTGGGGTGGCGTTAACGATGGGGGGGCATTAACCATACTTTCTAACCATATACAATGAGAAATTGGCCATATTGGCCCATTTCCCATTGTTCCCTATGTAAAATCGGGTTGATCAACCCGATTTTAACTTTAAGAATAATTTAACATTATTCTCTATGGGAAAATTGCGTTGATCAACGATGAGCGATGGACCCGATCAATGCGATTTTGTCTTTCACTGGCAAATACACTGGTGATTGACATAAAATCGGGTCCATCGCGTCGATCGCATGACTTAGGTACCTTAAACTTAAGGCATGCGATCAACCCGACGGGCGCCGTGCTAGGAAACAAGTACCGAAAAATCTGTACGGGATTCAGTTACCATCCCGGCGGTCGGGATCCCGGCGTTCAGAATCCCGACGCCGGAATCCCGACCGCCGAAATGCCGACACTTTCTCCCTCCGTGGGTGTCCACGACACCCCTGGAGGGAGAATAAATTAGTGTGTCGAGCGTAGCGAGGCACCGGGCCCGCTGCGTGGCGAGCGCAGCGAGCCCGCAAGGGGGGGCGATCCACGTCCCCCTTGTCGGCATTTCGGCTGTCGGGATTCCGGCGTCGGGATTCTGAACGCCGGGATCCCGACCGCCGGGATTCAATACTGAATCCATCTGTACGCGTGTACGCACCTTCTGTCTGTTGTTACCCAGTTTGTTTTATCTATAATTGTAAAGTGCAACAGAATCTTCTGCGCTATATAAGAAACTGTAAATAAATAAAAAATACAATATATCCCCAAACAGTGTCTTACATTATAGAACTGTTAACTGTGAGACTTTATAACTCTGCTCCCATTACATCCCAACCACGGTCCTCAAGGCACACCAACAGTGCAGATTTTAGTGATATCCAGGCTTCAGCACAGATGGTTTAATCAGAATCACTCAGGTACAAATTAAATCTGTGCTTAAGCCTGGATATCACTAAAACCTGCACTGTTGGTGTGACCGTGGTTGGGAAAGCCGGTACTTGTGTACTATCACGGCTACCATCTCATCCCATCTCATTGCATACCATAAGGCTGGGGTAGCCAACCCTAGTCCTCGAGAGCTACCAACAGTGCATGTTTTGCAAAAGCGAACTCCTTCCTTAATGGACAAAACCATGTGCACTGCAGTGGGGCAGATATAACATGTGCAGAGAGAGTTAGATTTGGGTGGGGTGTGTTCAAACTGAAATCTAAATTGAATTGTAAGAATAAAGCAGCCAGTATTTACTCTGCACAGTGCACATAAACAAAATAACTCACCCAAATGTAACTCTCTGCATGTGTTACATCTGCCCCACCTGCAGTGCACATGGTTTTTGTCCATTAAAGGAGTTTGCTTTTGCAAACCAACCAATACCTGGGCACTTAAGTGAAATTTTGTCTGTAGCTGGCTCCTCCCCCCTCTATCTCCCTCCAGACCCCAGTCTTAAAAAAGTGCCGGAGGAGTCGGTCTCCTCGGCAAGGTCTCCTCAGGGAGACTAGGTTTTTATTTGTTTTATTTTGTTTTAAATCGTTTTTACTTAGTATGTTTTCACAGGCAGTCCCTGAATAGGGTGCCTGCTTTGTGGGAGGCTCTGGAGGGTCTGGTCGACACTGCGTGCAGTTCCCTTCCAGTACCCAGCCTCTGGAGCATCGGGGACCCGTCGCAGCTGCTTGCAGCTCGCGTTACGGGTCCACGGTTTTATCCCCCTCAGTCCAGAGCAGGAAGAGGTGCGATGCGCCATGTACAGGGGGCGGCCAGAGTAGCGCGCTGGCCGGGCAGTATCGCCACAGCGGCGCGGCGGTGACGTCATCATTCTCCGGCGGGCGCGGGAAGAAGTGGCTTGTGGGAGGTACTTCACCCGCACGGACGCCATCACTAGAGGAGAGGTGACTACTGCTACAGAGGTCCGCAGGCTGTGTCTACTTTCCTGTGCAGTCCTCAGTGAGCGCTATCTTCCGAATCTACAGGGTACTGTAAGTGACGAAGGATTTTCTACACACACACACGCATTGGGAGGGTTTGTGGCTCCTCTCTCCCTATTGACACCCAGGCCCTAGGCTTTTTCTCTCACTCTGAGAGAGTTCATTAAGGGGTGTTTAGTGTTTGTGTGTGTGTGAGTGTGAGCCTGTGTTGTCCCTTGTGTAATATCTCTGGGCAGGGGCGGATTGGGAATTAAAACCAGCCCGGGAAATATCTTGGAGCAGCCCTAATGGAGGCGGGGCAGCAATGTCGCGCGCCGGAGGCGCGCCCAATTTTTGGGGGTGTGGCCTATCGGTATGGGCGTGGTCTATTTCACAGAGGCCACACCCAATTTTTGCAGCTGTGGGGGCTTGGCTAGTGGCTCTCTGAGCTGCTGGCTATGTCCCCAGCCCCTCAGGCTGCAGAATAGGCGCATGCGTACAGCGTCTATTCTGCAGCCTGTGGGGCTGGGGAGATAGAGACGGAAGGGATGGGGAGGGGGAGGGGGGGTGACAGGGGGTCTCCCATTTGAAAAAAAAAAACACCCAAAAAATATAAAAAAAAATCAGAAGCAGCAGAAGGCACTCTGGACAATTTTGCAACAGCTGCACGGCGGCAGTGACACAAGTAGATAAGAGCAAGACAGCAGTCTAGTGCATCAATGTTTCAGGCATGTGGCCCTTTATCAAGACATGACAATCGATGCAATGATACTCACATATATAGGGGAGTGTGAGGGCAGGAGCACCTCGTGCAGCCATCACCAGCTACGGCACCCGGCGGGCAGTAGGTGACTACATCAATGCCACTTGTCGGGGAGCCCGGGGTCACCAGGGGGCGTGAAGGAAAGGAGATCACCATGTAAACCACAGACTCTGACTAAGGCGTCCGTGTCAGTGAATGTGCGCTCCGGCGGTGGCTAGCCAAGGGGGAGCAGGACAGACAAAAACGGGAGAGGCCCAGGGATGGAAAGTCCATTGCCGGCTCGTGATGTTTGCATGAGAGCTCGCGGGGACATCCTGGTGTCTGTGAATAAACATACACACAGAAACTGTCAAATATGCTGGCCAATAAACACATGTACACAATGTAGCCAAATGTATATAGATGCCCACATCATTAGAACTAGAGAAATACAGAGTCTCATAAATTAAAACAAATGAGAAAAGCAAAAACTGCCACTGTCCGCTGGCACAGTGCGGGGAAGGAAAAGATATAATAAGTGTGCACCCAGCAAGTGTGAAAACAGGTAACTGAGAAAACTGAAAAGTGCCAAACCAAGGGAGTGATAACAACGTGATCGCTGGTGCGGGAAAAGGCGCAGAACAGCATGTGAATAGGGGATGGGGTGACTGACTTGGGTGCTGAAACAGGTCTGAGACGAGGGGAGAGGAGCGGAGAGTCAAGGAAGGTGCCGACTAGAGATGTGGAAGCGTGCAGAGAGCAACTGCGTGGGAAAATGGAATGCGCATGGAATGTGGGTGTAAAAGATGTGTGCGCGTAGAAAGTGTGTGGAAGTTGTGGGTTGGTGTGGGAGCGGGTATCAGTGGAACAGATGTCAGTAGATAGAGCGAATGTGGGAGCAGAGGTGGAATGTCATGAGGAATGCTAACTCCGTCTCAATGCTAGTGACATAGAGACAGTGTCCGCTGTGTGTAAGCAGTGTGGAGGGGGGGGGACACCGAGGGAACGTGTCAGGTAAGGGACACACTGGAACCTAGTGCATGGACATGAGAACCTGAATGTGCATGGTGGGTGGTGTGATGGGTGCAATTGCAGATGGAGGGAGGGGGGGGGGAATAGCTGAGGGTGGAGGTGAAAGATGCAGAGGGTGAGATGATGATGTGGGAACAAAGTGCACAGAACGGACAGGGCAGATATAAACACGAAGTTAGGACATAACATTAGCACAACAGCTTAGGAGGGAGACCAAGTCAGGAACGGGGGCATGCGAACATGCACCTAAGATGTAGGAGGGAGGCCAGGGGAGTTTACAAGAAACATGGGAATGGATATATCTAATAAATATATATATATATATATATATATATATATATATATATATATATATATATATATATATATATATATATATATATATATAGATATATATATATATATCTATATATATATATATAGATATATATCTATATATATCTATATATTTAGAATGAGGTAAGCGGTATTATTTATTATTATTATTATGCTGGCACTTTACCCGCCTCCTCCTGTGGCTGCCTACTGCTGCTGCAGATCCTGCTCCTCCTCAGCCCAGCGCGCTGCTGCTGCTGGGGAGCATCAAGTGGCCAGGCAGCGCTTCCGCCCGTACTTCATCCAGACCGCGGCCAGCCCTCCCGCGGCCATCTTCACTTCTGGAACAACTGCGGCCGCACTTCCCTACATCCTACAGACCGCGGGAGCAGCTGTGTGCGCTCGCGCATGCGCACCAGCCCTCCCGCGGCCATTTTAACTCAGGGAGCAGCCGAGGCTGGCCGCGGCCATCTTCAATTAGGGAATAGTGCTGCGGCCGCGGCCAGCTCAGAGATAGCAGTTCAGCGGCCGCGGCCCAGATAGGGCGTATGGGCGGCCACTTCTGCTTTAAAATGTGCCGGCCCACCGGGAAACGGCCCGGTTTCCCGGTGGGCCAATCCGCCCCTGTCTCTGGGACACCTGTGCAGTTATGGCTGGAAAGGGTACTTCTTCTAAGGCAGCTGTTAAGCTGTATGCTTGTAAGAGCTGCAAGGGGCAATATACCCAGCACATGAAGGGTGTTTCACTTTGTGCTCCCGGTTATGATTTATCAAAGGCTTCTGCGCCTGTACTTTCCCCTCAGGCTCCACAGCCTCCTGTGGATCCTATTCACAGTGTGTTAGCAAATTTAACTGCTGAATTGGTGGCCTCTAGGAAGGACAGGGAGTTGATGCAGTCTCAGCTCTCCAGCATGGCTTCAGCAGAGCCAGTTTGGGCCAGGACACTTATTTCCTCTGTGGATTCCCTATCACAGTCACTGGCAGGTACATCTCAGAGGAAGCCTCCTTCTCCGGTAGCTACCAAAAGGAAGGCGATGATGACGGGCTAGAGGTCTTAGAGGACGGTGAGTATGTAGCTGCGCAGGTTCAAGATCCCCCTCGTTAGGTCTACCTTAAACTTAGAAGAAACAAGGGCTCCGCCTCAGGTTTCTATCTTTGGGCGTATTCAGAAGACGCCGGTGTATTTTCCAGACTCGGCAGAACTGGATAACCCGCTGTTAGATATCTGGAAGGTTCCTGATAAGAAATTTCGGTACTTATGAGTTATCTGGGCGCCCGATTTTTTGATTGTATGCCTTAAGTTAAGGCATACAATCAGATGCGATGCGATATCGCATCGCATCGCATGCGACCATCGGATGCGATGACCCGATTTTTCCATAGGAATCAATGTTAAAATGGACTGAGTCCATTTTAACATGGAATTCAATGGGAAAAAGGGGTCCTTTTCATACCCCTACTATCCAAGTGGGCATGGAGTTGGATATAAACCTGTGGCGAGCGTAGCGAGCCACCGAGCCCGAAGCGTGGCGAGCGAACGGTATTCTGTGTCCGCTCGCCACGCTTCGGGCTTGGTGGCTCGCTACGCTCGCCACAGGTTTATATCCAACTCCATGCCCACTTGGATAGTAGGGGTATGAAAAGGACCCCTTTTTCCCATTGAATTCCATGTTAAAATGGACTCAGTCCATTTTAACATTGATTCCTATGGAAAAATCGGGTCATCGCATCGCATCGCATCCGATGGTCGCATGCGATGCGATGCGATGTGCCCGATCCGACCCGATTTAGAAATCGGGCGCCCAGATAACTCACAAGTACCGAAATTTCAAATTTCTTCTCATATTAAATCTCTCTATCCTTTTTCCCCTGAATCCAGGGAAAAATGGGAGGCTCCGCCTACTCCGGATATTTCTCTATCTAGGCTTTCAAAGAAGACGACCCTTCCAGTTCCAGGGGCGGTCGCCCTTAAAGAGGCGCCAGACCGACGGCTAGATACTACCTTAAAAACTATCTTCACTACAGCGGGGGTTTTGTTAAGACCCGCGTTGGCTTCCGCCTGGGTGGCTCGGGCCATGGAGGTATGGGCCTCTCAGCTTGTGTCTGGCTTAGAGCAGGACAGTCCTAAGGAGGATTTATTGTCCTTAGCTGAATTCATCAGAGACGCGTCCACTTATATAGGGGAGGCATCTGCAGATGTGGCGTCCCTTGGAGCAAAGGTTTCGGCTTCAGCTGTCGTGGCCAGACGGGCCGTTTGGCTGCGGCCGTGGCAAGCTGAGGCTGAAATTAAGAAGGCGGTTGAAGCTCTGCCTTTTTCAGGTGATACGTTGTTCGGTTCGGAATTGGACAAGCTCATCGCGCAGGCTTTTTTACCCTCTTCAGCTCCGCCTCCAAAGCGCCAGTTTGTGGCGCCTTCCTTTCGGGCCTTTCGTGGGTCCTCAGGTTTCAGAGGAAAAACAAGAGGAGGTTTCTCATCATTCAGAGGCCGTAGAGGAAGAGGTGCCAGAGTGGCCCCAACTGCCCCCGCCACTGCCCGCAGGCCAGATCCCAAGGCCACTGACAAGCCAGTGGCATGACGGGCTCGCAGCCCACGTGGGGGATCCCATAGTGGGCGCGCGCCTGTTGCAGTTTGTAGAAATCTGGAGGTCCCATTGCAGGGATGCATGGGTTCTGGACATCATTTCCCAGGGATACAAGCTGCAATTTGCGTCGCTCCCCCCCTCAAGATTTTTTCTGATAGGTCTTCCAAGGAAAGTGGAAGAAAGTCAGGCCCTGCGCGGATCCATCCAGGGTCTTTTAGACGCAAGAGTAGTGGTTCCGGTCCCTGCATCACAGCAGGGCAGAGGGTTCTATTCCAGCGTCTTTGTGGTGCCCAAGCCGGACGACTCGGTGCGCCCTATTCTAAACTTAAAGGACTTAAACCTTCATGTTTGTTATCAGAGGTTCAAGATGGAGTCCATTCGGTCCGTGGTGGCGTCTCTAGAAAAGGGAGAATTTTTGATGTCTTTAGGCATAAAAGATGCTTACCTACACGTACCAATTTGGGAACCCCATCAATGTTTCCTGAGGTTTGCAATAGACAACTGCCATTACCAGTTTCGGGCTCTTCCGTTTGGCCTGTCATCGGCACCCAGGGTTTTTACGAAAATTATGGCGTGCATGATTGCAGCGCTCAGACTCCAAGGAGTAACAATCATTCCGTATTTGGACGATTTGCTGATCAAGGCGCCAAGTCGGGAGAAGCTAGTAGAACACGCCAGGGTGACTTGCAAATTTTTGGTAGACCATGGCTGGATTCTAAATTTCAAAAAGTCACATCTGACACCGTCAAGGAAACTAAAGTTCCTGGGACTCATTTTAGACACAGAAAAAGAGACTGTCTCGCTTCCCTTGGACAAGGTGCGAGCCATTCAAAAGATGGTGCGACACGTTTTGTCTTTGCGAAGGGTATCAGCACACACATGCACGCGATTACTGGGAATGATGGTAGCCTCTTTCGAGGCTCTACCGTATGGGCGTTTTCACACAAGAACATTCCAAGAAAACCTCCTGTCCCAGTGGTCGGGATCCCACTTGGAGATCCACAAAATAATTCTTCTATCAAGGGAAGCGCATCTGTCTTTGAATTGGTGGCTGTCAACTTCTCATCTTTTGAAGGGCCGCAGCTTCAGGCCCTGCACTTGGACTATTCTTACGACGGATGCCAGCCTGAGAGGTTGGGGAGCTGTGACCCAAGGTTATACCTTTCAGGGCCGTTGGTCTGTTCAGGAAGCCAAGCTATCGATAAATATTCTGGAACTCAGGGCCATCAGGTTGGCTCTCCTTCAGGCCCAAGACTTGCTCAAGGGTCTGCCAATAATGGTCCAGTCGGACAATGCAACCGCGGTTGCTTATATAAACCGTCAGGGCGGGACGAAGAGCAGGACGGCGATGAAAGAAGTCCGTCCGATTCTGCAGTGGGCAGAAGCTTATGCGTCCAATTTCACGGCAGTGTTCCTCCCGGGAGTGGAGAACTGGCAGGCGGATTACCTAAGCCGCCAGGATTTCCATCCAGAAGAATGGACCCTAAATCCGGAAGTTTTCCATCTCATCACGCGTCGGTGGGGGACTCCTCAGATCGACATGATGGCATCCAGACTGAATCACCAACTTCCTCTTTACTGTGCCAGGTCGAGAGATCCGGAAGCCTGGGCGGTGGATGCGTTGTCAATTCCCTGGAATTTCGACCTCATCTACATCTTCCCTCCATTTCCCTTGTTAGCACAAGTACTCAAACGGATAAAAGGAGGGTCAGCTTCAGCGATATTAATAGCCCCGGATTGTCCGAGAAGGGCTTGGTATTCGGACTTGAAGCTTCTTCAGGCCGATGTTCCGTGGCGTCTTCCTCTCAGGGAAGATCTTCTGCAGCAAGGACCGTTCGTCTACCCAGGCTTGACGCAGCTACGTTTGACGGCGTGGCTGTTGAAGCCGATTTGTTAAAGAGGCGGGGTGTTCCAGTGGCAGTAATCCCCACCATGCTCAGGGCTAGGAAGGAGGTAACCTCCAAGCATTATCATCGTATTTGGAAGTCTTACGTGGCATGGTGTCAGAGGAAGAAGGTGGAGAGAGCGGTTTTTCAGCTGCCTCGCCTTTTGGAATTTCTTCAGTCGGGTTTGGACAAGGGTCTTCGTTTGGGATCTATTAAGGTCCAAATTTCCGCCTTGTCTGTTTTTTTCAACAGAAAATTGGCACTCATTTCGGAAGTGCAAACTTTTCTTAAAGGAGCTTTGCGGTTGCAGTCTCCGTTTGTCCCATCGACTGAACCATGGGATTTGGGACTCCTGCTGGAGTTTCTCAAATCTGAGTCTTTTGAACCTCTGGATTCAGTGGACTTAAAATGGTTAACATGGAAGACTCTGATGCTCCTGGCGCTGGCTTCGGCCAGCAGAGTTTCAGAACTGGGGGCTCTGCTATGTCGTCCTCCTTTCCTGGTTTTTCACAGAGACCGTGCAGAGCTAAGGACTCATCCTAAATTCCTTCCCAAGGTGGTCTCTTCGTTCCACGTGAACCAACCAATCGTGGTTCCGGCCCTGTCTGGGTCTTCAGGGACGTTGGATGTCATAAGAGCATTACGCATCTATGTGGATAGAACCGCTTCTTTTCGGAAGACGGAATCTTTATTTGTTTTGTTTGGGGCAGGAAGGAAGGGATGGCCAGCATCAAAGCAGACTCTGGCCAGGTGGTTGTGCCTTACTATTAAGGAAGCGTATGCGAAGGCCCACGTTCAGGTTCCTCCAAATATCTCTGCCCATTCTACTAGATCGGTCAGTACTTCCTGGGCGGCTGCGAGGGGAGTGTCGTTGACGCAGGTTTGTAGAGCTGCCACGTGGGTAGGCTCCAACACCTTCGCTAAGTTTTACAAGTTTGATAGGTTTGCCAGAGAAGATTCTTCTTTTGGCAGAGCTGTCTTACAGGATCCTCAGCGCTCGCCCTCCCGGGTGTAGTGGCTTTGGTATCATCTCATACGTCAGTACTGCAGTGTTCCCTGCTGCGGTAGGAGAAACAAGGAATTTGGTACTTACCGATAATTCCCTTTCTCCGAGGCAGCAGGGGACACTGCATGCCCACCCAGCGCTTTTGTTCCTATTCAGCAGTCCCGTTCCTGCCATGATTGTTCAGCGGTCCTGATAGTTCTGTATTTTTGCAGATTGTGTTACTTATCTGTTGGTTGGCTTGAAGGATTGCATGACTGTTAGTTGGGGTGTTTACTCACTATTCTTTGTTTCTAGTCTGTGGTTCCGCTTTGCCTGTCCCCTTCCTCTCTCGGTCACGTTTTTTAAGACTGGGGTCTGGAGGGAGATAGAGGGGGGAGGAGCCAGCTACAGACAAAATTTCACTTAAGTGCCGACTCCTCCTACGCACCCACTCTATCTCATACGTCAGTACTGCAGTGTCCCCTGCTGCCTCGGAGAAAGGGAATTATCGGTAAGTACCAAATTCCTTGTTTTGTTCCCACCAGATAGATCAGACAGAAAAATCGGTACTTGTTTCCTAGCACGGCGCCGACGATTTTGATTGTATTGATCGGGTTGGAAAAATCGCATCGATCGCATCGCATGCCAACCAAATCGCATGCGATGCGACCGACGCGATCGACCCGATTTTTACATTGGAATCAATGTAAAATGGTCCCTGAGACCCGATTTTACATTGATTTAAATGTAAAAAGCCCCCAAACCCCCCATTTTAATAGCAAACACCCCCCTGATGGGTGAAATGGCCCTCCATTGTTAACGCCACCCCACTATTGACGCCAACCCGAAGCGTGGCGAGCGCAGCGAGCCCGCGAGGGGTGGCGGTATGCGTCCTCCAACCTTTTCATACCCCCACTATCCACGTCGGCGTGGAGTTGTTTTTATATAGTGTGGCGAGCGCAGCGAGCCACCGAGCCCGAAGCGTGGCGAGCGCATCGCATACCTTCACAGGTATACGCGTCCCCTCATGGGGCACGCTGTCCTCGCCACGCTTCGGGCTCGGTGGCTCGATGCGCTCGCCACACTATATAAAGTCAACTCCACGCCGGTGTGGATAGTGGGAGTATGAAAAGGTCGGAGGACGCGTACCGCCGCCCCTCGCCACGCTTCGGGGTGGCGTCAATAGTGGGGTGGCGTTAACGATGGGGGGGCATTAACCATACTTTCTAACCATATACAATGAGAAATTGGCCATATTGGCCCATTTCCCATTGTTCCCTATGTAAAATCGGGTTGATCAACCCGATTTTAACTTTAAGAATAATTTAACATTATTCTCTATGGGAAAATTGCGTTGATCAACGATGAGCGATGGACCCGATCAATGCGATTTTGTCTTTCACTGGCAAATACACTGGTGATTGACATAAAATCGGGTCCATCGCGTCGATCGCATGACTTAGGTACCTTAAACTTAAGGCATGCGATCAACCCGACGGGCGCCGTGCTAGGAAACAAGTACCGAAAAATCTGTACGGGATTCAGTTACCATCCCGGCGGTCGGGATCCCGGCGTTCAGAATCCCGACGCCGGAATCCCGACCGCCGAAATGCCGAA